>NW_026585587.1:2849519-2958286 GCF_907164565.1 Psammomys obesus
AGGAAGGAAGGAAGGAAGGAAGGAAGGAAGGAAGGAAGGAAGGAAGGGGAGCTCTCAAACTACTTACAGGTTTATGCCTTTCCCTATTTTTTAAATATAATTCTGTTCTTAAGAAAAAAAAAAAAAAGCTACCAAGTTTATCAACATCTTTAATCAGATTTTCCTGAGACTAAAAACACATTAAAAACGTTAAGCCAAAACATTTGCAAGATGCCTTAAAGAATGTCAGGCAGTGAAATACTGTGTTTTCAACATACTGGCCAATATTTTTAAAAATTACTATTCATGTAGTATTTTCTTGAGGCGTAATTCAAATATATCCATATACCATAAAAGCTATAAGATCCTAAATCTTTTTGTTAGTTTCCTGAAAATAACAAAGTACAGTTTCATTCATTTATAAAGATGCCTTTATACTATTTTTTAAGTGGCTTCTTCATCTGTTACACAACAGTCCACAGATGTGGACAGCCCCATTTCTTTTTATGTAAATTTCTTCTGGTAAACAGCATTTTTTATAAAGTATGTCAGTAAAACATCATGATATTCATTATCATTATTATTACTATTATTGTTGGGTTTTGAAGACAAGGTAGCTCTGGAACTTGATATGTAAACCAGGCTGGCTTCAAACTCATAAGAGCAACCTGCCTCTGCCTCCCTCTCCTGAGTGTCAGGATTGAAGGCATACACCACTTTTCCTTGTACAACCAATTCTTGTTTGAAATTTTCTGTTGTCATTTCTTCTAATCCTAGGACACAATCTTCAGTGCTGAATAAGGTACTCTACAAGGTGCAACAAACCTTGCATCAAACATCCTCTAAAACCACTGAGTCATAGTTACTAATAGCATAGAAGCTTAACAGAAACAAAATCTTAAACACCAGGTACATCTGTACAAGAATTATTCATACTCTAGACAATTGATTCCATTAGCTCAATAAAGGCTTTCCTTTTATCTCCACCAAGGAAGCACTTCTGCTCAGCCTGGCACTTCATCACAAGTAGAGCCTGACAGTTTTTTCATCTACAAAATAAAGAGTTCTGACAATCAAATAATGTTTTATACTTCCTCAGGAGATGAAGCAGTATTTTAATGCTATTGCCATATCAGACAAAAACATACTTCCAAAAATAATTTGAGATTACCATTAACGAGGATGTACTCCTTAACAAATACATCCTTATTTTAAAATAGAATGATTTTATGGTATGAACTATGAAACAATCAATGAACAGCCACTTACGCATATCCAAAGTATTTACATTCAACAGTTTTCTCCAAATTCTCTTTAAAAAAATTATTTCTCTTAAGATTTGTAGAACAATAAGTCACTAAACGCTGATTTCCAAGATAAAAATATTTTCTGGTGTACCCAACACTTTACAAATCCTCTAACTGCACCATCTACAGATTGCTAATGAAAATGAAGGACTACTAATAGCTAGCCTTGAGTTTGTTCCCGACATGCTAAACGTACTATCTCACTTAGTCTTTTCCAGTTCCTTCAGGACCAGTTATTGTTTCCTTCTTTTAGACTACATTCAGCCTCAGACAGTTTAAGTGACTTTTATAAGCTCACTGATCTAAGATAAGTGATATTTAAATCTAGTCCCTTTAAACTTCAAAATTAATCTGCATTTAATATTTCAATCACTTCTCTGTGTGTAGTTGCCTTACTGAAGTTTGTTAAATGGCTCTGAAGAAATGAGAAAATAAATGACTAATATAGCATGGACAGGCAAGTTTGCTTTCTTCAAGCTTGCTTCAGTCAGTCAGCTGCTCATTAACATACTGACCTCTGGCAAATCACACTCTCAATTTAACAAAACCTCTATGTAAAAAATGTCAGTTGCTTATCCCAAACGTAGGAGGTGTATCAAGGCTGACTGTGAAACTACAAATATTACGTGCATAATTCAACATTTTCCTAATGAAAGTAATACAGAAGACAAAGTAGAAGCCCAGTAAAACTGATGGTTATCTATGGTTTCTCAGCAAGTACAGATTAGAATTGCTGAAGAAGAAATTGACGATGAAACAGGACTCAACCTTTTCATGAGTAGAAAATAACCCTTTCAGAGAGACATTATCCTGGACCCACAGCTGTCAGAACCTTGGCCTTTCAGCCACACTTGAGGCATTTTTACTTAACAAATACGCAACAAGACCTTATGTGTTCCGAAAAGCATGAGTGTACCAAAACACAAAGTAGGCGGTCTGTCTTAGTAATTCTCCTAACATTCTCTTTTTAAATTAATCCAAACAGCACTTTAAAAGGGAATCTTTAAAATTAGGACTCTTTTCTTCTAGTCATTTCATTCACACTATGATTAAACCTTTACCGAAAACTGAAGTATTCTTAAAAAAACAAAATCTCTGAAAACCTCTATATAACACAATGTGTCATTTCAATTATTAGAGATCAGAGTAAAACATTTGGATAAATGCATTTACTTCTACCTATATACCTGAGAGGATTCTAGATATTCAAAACTCTCAGACCTAATGACACAAAAGCCCAAAGCCCAAGAGAGCAAAACAATCAAGATCAACGCTTGATGAAAATTCCTCTCATTAATAGAAGCAAAAACAAGAAGAGAAAGGGCATTATATTAAAAGTCCAGGTTACTGTGTAACCTTTCTTCCTTTCTTTCTTTCTTTCTTTCTTTCTTTCTTTCTTTCTTTCTTCCTTCCTTTCTTTTTCTTTTCTTTTTTTCTTTCTAATTGGGAACATCTAGGTTCAAAGTTGTATAGAATTACTCAAGAAAATAAATTAAGTTGACCCTAGTGGTAAACTATAGAATAAATCAAGCCATTTTCAAATAATAGTTTTAATTAAGTACTGAGTAGTTAAACTGTTAGTGGAATCATTAAGATGGTAACTGAACTGAAAAAGTTCCTGTTACCGGCTAGAAATTCACACCTGGCATTAACCAAATGGATTATCTACCTTCTTCATAGAGAAGTAAGAAAGTTTATATTGCCACTTAACAAAAGTTGTCTTCTAAACTTAGGCATGAACAAGAGAAAGAAGAGGAAGTATTACAACCCTAAACTAATTAACAAAATCAGAAGAGGGGGGCCATACAGGAAAACAATGATAATTAGTATGTACCCTTGGTTAACCAACTCTACACATACATTCATTCTGTATATGCACAAACATCAGCAGCATCATAAACCGTCTCCAGTTCGAGCCATTATTCAGCTCGACATCTGCACATGTTTATGCGTCTCTCCAAACAACCTCTTGAACACCCTGCTGGAGCTGTCATTTTTTTCTTCTCCCTATCTGGCAGATGGCAAGTCAACAATCGGCATCAACAGCAGCCGAATATCTCCCCCTTTATCCTTCCCCCCCCCAAACAGACACAATAATAACTTCTTTGTGCTTCCCTACAATGCAGCTGCTTAAACCATTTCGCTACAAGGCTGCTTTGCCTTAATAAAAAAAAATCCCTTCTGTCAAGTCTAAAAAGCAGCATAATGTTAAGCGAGCTAAAGCCACAGCACAGCTGCAAACGGGCAGACACATTGACAGCTCCTCCCTTAACAAAGCCCTGTGAATTGAAGGGGTTCATCTGAGGCTCACACAGTAATTAGTATAAAAAAGTCCGACAGCCTCTATTATGCTAAGGAAAAAAAAAAACTGGACAGAACTGGGCTGCTGTTTTGCGTCAAGAGTTCTGCTGCAGAGTAGATAAATCATGTTGGGTTTTTTCCTCTCTTTTTAAAGACAGTAATAAGGAGGATGAGAGAAGCTAATTTGAAAACTTGGACACAGTAATTGTACCATATGGTGAGCATTTATCCTTTCTGAAATGCATGCTAACAGTCACTTACATGCACACTGCTTTGTTTTACAGTTGTTATTCTCTCTACCATATTCATAAAATGGATTTGAATATCTGATACCAAGAGAAGTTGTGTGTAATTAGCAACAGAACTGCCTAGGTTTAATTTATTGGCCTAGCACTGCAATCTAGGAAAATGCAAAACAAAATTAAACAATGTGTCCACTTTGTAAAATGTCTTTCTTAGCTCAAAAAAAATAATTAATGAATATAGGTTCATTGAAGGATTTTTAAGTTGTTAGTACTTCTGAAAATTCCAACAGAATAAACAGTGGGTAAGATTTCTACAAACAACCTCAAAGATAAAGCCTCCCTGAGAATGACCTTTTACTAAGTTCACCTGTTTAATTTCACTGATGCACATAGAACTCACTCATATACACCAGTAAACCAAGAAACACTTCCTTGTACGTGCCCTAGAGTTGTTTTGTTTTATTATAAATTCTCTTATTACATACTATGTGCCAAGCACTGTTCTAGACTGAGAGGAGGATACACTATAAAATAGCTTTCATATAATATATATAATTTATGTATATCAAAGCATAAATTATATAATAAATCATATAAATAAGCATATTTATGCAAGATTTATGCTTGGATATAGTGACGATATTTATGTCCATAGTAGACATATAGACATAAACTCAAAATCTTACAGCTTAAAGACTTTAACAGCAGTAATGCTCTGTATCAAGGTCCAACATCTATCAACTTTTCTTCTGACAAATCCAGAAAATTATGTTCCGTTAGTTTACTAGTTTAAACACATGTAAACTAGTGTGCCCATTAATGTAATCAATATTCTTCTACAGGTAAAAAATGTCATATGTTTATTTAACTACTATCAACTACATTCTACACACAAAGTAAAAGCATCTTCACCACAAGTATCCTTCTGATCTGTATGTGGGGCATTTAAAGTAAAATAATTTAAACAAATTTTATTCCAACCCAAATCCCCAAATCTTTACGTAGGCTTTACTTTCAAATATATTTATTAGTGATAATACTATCCCCAGTATTCTAGAAGATTTAGCCCACTCTAGAAACTAAAAAAAAATTAACAGTCAGAAGAAACAGGAACTCAAATAAAAAAAAAAAAACCCAAAACCAATTTCTATATGCATCTCCACCTTGGCTTAGAAGAAATAAATTTTATCCCCTACTAAAGTAGCTTTCCTTAATGACACTATTGGACCATACAACCAACTTACATTGAATAAAAATATTTCACATCTGTATACTGCTTTATAGCTTACTAAACATTGTCAAATATAAATAAGTCTTAAAAATTAATTATGTTGGATTAACACTGGTTTGTTGTTTTGTCTGAGAAATACTTGACTAGTAACATTTGTGATTCTATAAACCTTCAAGATTGGTAAATACAATTACATTAACAAGATCAAGACACTATCTTAACAACAACAACAAAAGATATAAATATACAAAGGGGATAAAAATCACTTCCTTTTAAATATATGCAAAGAAACATATAATAATTATTCTAGTGTAACTGATGAATAACCTTGTTTTAGAAAACACATTCAAAAACATGACTGATCTCTTTACCCACATAATGATAAAAAGCTATTACTAGTGGAGAAGCAAGAAATTGGTTTAACTTAGAAAAATCAAGTTAGGAGTATGTTTAAAGGCTGAAAGCTCCACTTGGATATAAAACCTAAATTGAAAGCAAGCTCTAAAATTTTAATCATAGGTATGGCTTCTAAAACACTATTTTTCCAGCATTTGATCAAAAAAGGTTTTAGGCAAGTCTATTCATTTCTAAACCACATAAAACTGTTTTGCATTTTGACAATGATAAAACATCCCAAATTTCACTGTCCACTTTAAAGGCTTTTTCTAAGTATTTGTGAAAAGATCAGATAATATTTTAAGGAGAGTGTGTCCTTCATGTAAGGAATTTCTGACATCCTTTACATAGGGATTAAGGAGAATGAACATTATACAGAACAAAGTTGCAAGAAACTTTTATAACACATAATTTTAGAATCCAATATCAGACTTGATGAACATCTTCATTTTGATTTACCTATATATTTAAGAGCTGACATATGCCACTGAAGTACTAGAGTGATTTTACTAAATGTGAATAACTTAAGTCCTCAAGTGGAGTGAAAGTTCAAACAAAATTTATAATATGTGGGATGCTCTTAAATATTTGGTCAGCATTGGGACAAAGTACTTAGATAAGAATGCAGTGATATGTTGGTTTGTTAACTCTATTGATAAATGCCTATGTATGACTTTGTGATGCAAGAAAGCTAACATTCACACAGACTTCTAGAGTAGAATTTAGAGCAATGTACCAGCTTACTATAAATGTTTACATTCTATTTTTTTAAAGGGCAATTTAAGCAATAAGCGTATCTATCACATGATCTCAAACTGAAAGAGTCAGAAGTCAAAAAGAAGCTTATTATAATAATGACATAAACACAGTGAGAAGAGAAAAAATCCAATGTAGCACAGTATCTAAAGCAGGCCTCTTATTACAGATGTACCCTGACATTTGTCTTTAACTTTAATGCTCTATTAGCACTCTTTTGATTACTAGGAACAACGTTCAGCCATGAAGCGGATGTTGATTAATAGTAGTGGATAATGGTAATGACCATGCCAATGATGAGATACTTATTTTAAGAGAGCGAGCACACTACTCAAGGAAGGGGCTGCACCATGTGGCAGTATAGACCCAACTTCCTGCAAGGGAGATCTGGAAATTGGTAGAAAAGGTCCCATTGTCTTGTTCAGGGACTCTATGAGGTCTGGTGTCCATCACTCTCCTTGTCTGTCTCTCATTTCTCTCCCAACCGAGTTTCATCTCTCTATGCATGTCTCAAGTATTAGTCACAAGCTCTCTACCAACTCCCTAGCTTGCTCTAAGGTTTTTGTTCCATCATTAAGTACATGTCTAACGCTTCTGGCAATTCTGCCCAAAATGTTCAAGTTTTACTTCATCTCTTAGCTGCTTAAGTCTTCTAAATCCTCTAGTCCTTCTAGAAATTCTTGGGTCAAACGTTCACCATTCAGTTTGTCTAGGGATAGACAAATTTACCTAAGTAAGAGGGGCTAAGTTTGGATGAAGCAACAATCACTGGTAATGTGGATAGGATAGTTGGGATAAGAGGAAAAGTAAAGAGTAGGACCAAGTCAGAAAGGGTATCTTAGCAGCTGGAAAATTTGCTGATAATTAAAGGCTCATTTATGTTTTGTATGACTACTACATAGAACTATTAAAGCATCCAAGCAGGACAAATTTAAGTATATCAGTCACTATTAGTTCTACTGGTAAGTTCTTCACATAAAATTTTCAGGAGAAACATTAATATTAAAGCAGAAGTATACAAGTGACTGTCATACAATTACAATTTATTTTATAATCTTTTAGTTAATATTACTGTGTATTTGTAAGAAGAGTCTTGTCTATTGGTTCTTTAACTTTTTATTTATGAATTTCACATTATGCACCCCAATCCCATTTATCTACCCATCTCTTCATATCCACCCCCTGGCCTTGCAACCTGCTCCCCAAAAGAAAACAAAAAATTAAAATTATAACCAAAAATAAATTCGAATTGTGGAAGCTGTGGTATGTCGCAGTGTGTCACACAGTGTACTTTTTTCCCAAACTTCCAAATGTCCATTGCAACGAGCACTGGTCTGGTTTCAGGCCTCTGCTTTCTGCTACATTTTCATTATTGGATTATCACCAAGACTCCGCTCAGATATCCGGTTGGTGCTCTATGTTATGGAGATCCTGCAGCTTTGGATCTGTAGGACTGGCCCCTTCATGCACTCTAACAGTTCCTATGGGGTGGCTATTAGGGCGGACATACTCAGAGCCCTGGGATCTGGGCCTGCGTGGAAACTGAGTTGGTCAGCCCATCAGCTCTCCTATCCCTGTGCCACCAGGGCCAGCTCCCCCGCTTTGCACAGGTGAGAGGCAGTCAGTGCTCTTCAGTGTGCTGTAACCATCAAGAAACAGAATCAGTTTTCCAGCTTTCAGGCTTACTATGTCCCACCCACACCAGGGCTGCTCACTGTATAGCCCAGGCATGGCGAGAGCCCCCTCTCCCAAGTGCTTCAGGCTTGCCACAGGTTGGGGAGGGAAGCACACACGAGGGCATCTCTCCTGCCCTCATGCCACTACACAGCAAATGAGAAGCCAGAGCGGTTCTCCAGCACTCATGCCCTCCACCCCAACCCCTGCCACCAACTCTAACGTGCTTGCGAGCTAAGGTGTGAGGTCCACACTGCTGGGTGCTTAAAGTATGTACAACTTTTAATTTTCAAAGACTAGAGCCTGTTAGAAGGCTGGAAGCAGGAACAACTCTACCTGACAAAAAGCAGCAATTCCAAATGTTCACGTGTACTTGATTTACAATGTATTTTGCCAAGGATTTAAATTTTGGTTAGCATATCTACAAACCCATCATTGGTGCATTCAATCTGAAGAGCTCACATCCAACCCAAATTTTATAGTTCTTATCGATCTTAAAAGCAATCTAAAACACAATTTACTTTTTTGCTTTTAACATCTGATTAAATCCAATTTTGATGCCCAAATCATTAAATTCTAAATGCTTTAATATAAAGAGTAAATTTTAGTAAAATGAGCAGATTAATTTTTAAATATTCTTTTCGATGTTTCATACATTCAAAATACAAGGTAAATATTACCTATGTTTAGGTATTATAGGAATGCAAGTCATTCAACTTTATATACACAAAGAAGTAATATCAGAATTCATTCCTATACCTTAGAGAATGGCTCAGTAGAGAAATAATTCAAGTAATGAGTGCAAATTTCAACTTACACTATAGGATTGCAACTCTGTTTCTTTAGCCATCAGCCACTCCCATGTTTTCTGAATATCACAAATACTTTGATAGTCATTACCATAAGCAAACTTATACTCGCAAACTATATGTACAATATAACAAATTTCCATTTTAACAAACCAATACTGTTTAAAATCTATATAATTCTTAGAGACTAGATTTTCTTATTCATAAGATTCCATTTTTCCAATTCCCAAGAATCGTTCTCCTGTACAAGTTTACAGTACTCACTACCTCTAAGATTTTCTTAAAACAACTCTATACCACAACAGATAATTTTTTCTTCCTATCCTTCATTTCCTGTCAGTGAATTCCACACTGACTCCTCCTCTGAATGGAGCCATACCTAATTTCTTACTTTCTAATCCAAGCTTGTTTTCTGACTCTTAATTCCATTCTAAACAAAAAGAACTATTTTGAGTAATATATTCATTCTAAGTACTGTTGAATGAATTAATGAAGGTAATACTAGCTGCTTGAGTGTTATGGTTTCAATATTAAATGTGTTTCAACAAGCTCACGTACAGTGGACTTGGCTGCCAGTTGATGGGCTCAGACCTACCCAATGGTTTGTTTCTCTGAGGAATTCACATCATGATAGCATCACTGGGAGGTGGTGAGCCGCAGGAGATAGGGGCTGCATGAATAAAGTACGACTTCTGATATAGCCTGAAAAGGTCTATCTTTTAACTGTCTTTTTTCTCTCTCTTTCCTGGCTATGTGATATGAGGTAGGAGCCCTCGTGCCCCTGGCATAATATTCTGCTACACTTGAGGCCAAGAGCAATGGATTCATTTAGCTATTAACTAATGAAGCCTCAGAAAAAGTAAGGCAAATTAAATGTTTTATACTTTTAAGTTGTTCTTTCATGTATTTGTCACAATGACAAAGTCTGACTAACAAAAAGATCTCAGTGGCTTAGCAGAAGCTTTTGGCTAAAGTTAGGCAAAACAGATCATCTTGTCATAGACTTGGTCTTCCTAAAGGCTCTGCCATTTCCTTGGTTCCCTGACTGTATTCAGAAAAAAAAAATACAAAGAGGATTAAACACAGGAGTTTTTTTGAGCCAAGATTAATATTCATTATCTCTCCTCAAATTTCAATAGCTAAAACTCAGAATAACAATTACACCTAACTTCCAAGTGACTGGAAGACAGTATAGACTGTGAAACAGCAAAAACTTTAAGTAAAAGTTGAAGATACAAATAAACTTAATGAATGGCTAGCCGATCCTGACTATACTAACATCAATTATAAGTCTCCAGATTCATCCTTAATTTTGTTGACCTCATGACAGACGAGAAACAAATGAAAGCATCTATATGATTAAAAAGTATTAAAATGATAAATTTGTATTATATATATATAATATTATGTATATATTAAAAATATTATGTATATTTATATTATGTATATTTAAAAGGGAGGCAGGGACATAGGTAGAGATCATTCTCTTAAATTTTTCTATTAAGACAAAATTTATGCATAAATTAACTATTTAAAAAGATATTTCGATATAAGTATTAAATCATCAATGTCAAAAAACATAAAATTAAGTCTAATCATGTTTTATCACATTACATAAAATTTTACAATATTTTTATCCCAAAGTCTTAATCTGACTTGACTTGTTTGTATCTAGGGGATACATTAAGAAAACTACAGAATTGGTAGCCATCACAATATTGCAAAAAATAAAAATGAAACCAACTAAAGAGACACTATTTCAAAATATGAGTATTTTTTTAATATTTATTTATCAATCATACAGCATTCTGCCTTCATGTGTGCCTGGGCACCAGATCTTATTACAGATGGCTATGAGCCACCATGTAGTTGCTGGGAATTGAATTCATAACCTTTGGGAAGAAAGGTTATGCTCTTAACCTCTAAGCCATTTCTCCAGCCCCAAAATATGAGTATCTTTAAGTTGCAGCACAGATGAACATTGAAGGGTAAAATAATTTGAGGCCAATCAAACTGCTAACAGCCCAGCCCTTTTACTTCTTACATTTTCCCAGTTGTTTCAGTCATTTCTAAAAACCTCACAATAAGTATCTCAGGAAAGTAAGCATATAAAATCACGAAATATTTTCGATAAAACAATAAAATGAAAAATAAGATTGCCAACAATACAGTCCTGAGCAAGCTTTTTATTATTCCTTACATGATAGAAAGAGAATAACCCTGTAAAATGCATTATTCCAGTACTATTCCTAACTACTTCTATATTCTTAAAATCACAGAATATAAGAGCTATATGCTATAGGCATAGATATTAATGTAACACTACATAAACTTCCTGTTGCTGTTGGAAAAGGTAAATCAGAAATAACAACAGTGCTTGCTTCGGCAACACATATACTAAAATCGGAATGACACAGAGATTAGCATGGCCCCTGTGTAAGGATGACATGGAAATTTGTGAAGCGTTCCTTATTTTTAAGAAGCTAAGGAAGAATGACCCTGGGTAAAATGCTCACTCCTCATTCAGAAAGGCAAATGGGATGGACATCAGAAGAAGGTAAAAACAAGGAACAAGACAGGAGCCTACGACAGAGAGCCTCTGAAAGACTCTACCGAGCAGGGTATTAAAGCAGATGCTGAGACTCATAGCCAAACTTTGAGCACAGTACAGGAATCCTATATAAGAAAGGGGAGATAGAAAGACCTGGAAGGGTCTGGAGTTCCACAAGAACAACAGAACCAAAAAAATCTGGGCACAGGAGTCTTTGCTGAGACTGATACTCCAACCAAGGTCCATTTGTGGAGATAACCTAGAACTCCTGGACAGACGCAGCCCATGGAAGCTCAGTGTCCAAGTGGGTTCCCTAGTAATGGGAACAGAGACTGTCTCTGACGTGAACTCAGTGACTGGCTCTTTGATCACCTCCCCCTGAGGGGGGGGGGGGGCAAGCCTTACCAGGCCACAGAGGAAAACAATGCAGCCAGTCCTGATGAGACCTGATAGGCTAGGGTCAGAGGGAAGGGGAGGAGGACCTCTCCTATCAGTGAATTTGAGGAGGGGAATGGGAGGAGATGAGGAAGGGAGGGTGGGACTGAAAGGGGATGAGGGAGGGGGCTATAGCTGGGATATACATGGTGGAAGGAGAGAATTAAATGCTACAAGCTGTCCTCTGACCTCCACACATACACTGTGTCAGGTATGTGCCTTGGTATGCACATGTCCCCCAGACATGCATATAAATAAATGCATACAATAAAGTCAAAGGTCTCTGTACTACAAACAGAAATAACAAATGACTTCATTAAAACACACACACAACAATTATAAAACAGAGAGCCATAGAAGAACTTCCCAATTCTACTAGAAAAAGATCTTTCTCAATGTAGAAATATTATATAAAGATTTGTTTCAATTAACCTTTGACTAAGGAGGAAAAATATGACAAGCCACACCTCAAATATGGTATTAAATTAGATGTGAGAATTATTAAAGCAATTGTTTAGAGAGGTAATAGGTCTCAAATAAAAGAAATAAATTTGGAGAATTATTTTCATTTTTGAGAGATGGTCTCATGCAGCACAGCCTAGCCTTGAATGTGCTATGTAGCTGAGGATGACCTTGAACCTGGGAATCTTTTTTTTTACTTATTCTACCTCCCAAGCACAGGGATCACAGATATACTGCATCACTGCTGTCTCTATGTGGTACAAGGAACTGAACCCAGGCCGTTGGATATGCTGGACAAGCATTCAACCAAGTGACCAACAGCCCCAGCCCTGAATAACTTCTCCAAAATTTTCAAAAACTACTTTTCATTCAACACTTGCTATTTTCATTTAAAGTATGCATGGTACAATGTGAGCGATACATGTTCCCTCTCTTTTCTTAAAAAAAAAAAATCAGTTTCTAAGTATTAAGATATAAAAAGGGGATCAATCCTCATTTAGAAAGACAGATGGGATGTGCACTGAACGTATGACAGGAGTCTACCGCAGAAGGCATCTGAAAGACTCTACTTAGCAGTGTTTCAAAGCAGATACTAAGAATCATAACCAAATCTTCAGTAGAGTACAGGGAATCATATGAAAGAAGGGGGAGTTAGTATGATGTGGAAAGAACAGGAGCTCCACAAGGACCAAATATATCTGGGCACAGGGTCTTTTCTGAGACTGACACTCCATCAAGGACCATGTATGGATATAACCTAGAACCTCTGCTAGGATGTAGCCCGTGGTAGCTCAGTAACCAATTGGTTTCCCATAGTAAGGGGAACAGGGACGATTTCTGACAGGAACTCAATGGCAGGCTCTTTGACCTCCCCACCCTCCAAGAAAGGAGCAGTCCTGTTAGGCCACAGAGGAGGACTTCGCAGCCAGTCCTGAAGACACCTGATAAAACAGGGTCAGATGAAAGGGGAGGAGGTCTCCCCCCCACCCCCCGCCATCAGTGGACTTGGAAAGGGGCAGGGAGGAGATGAGGGTGGGATTGGGAGGGAATAAGGGAGCCGGATACAGCTGGGATACAGAGTTAACAAAATGTAACTAATAAGAAAAATAAAAAAGAAATTTAAAAAATATATATATATAAGGGGACTTTTTAAAGGTGACTACATGTTGCTATATTCAAAATAAACTATAAATCATTTATCCAGCTATTAGCAGGTTCTTTATCAATAAGCATTATTACAAAGTAGCTTTAAAAATGCTATCCTAATATAAGAAAAATAATGTTGGCTGGCACAGGAGTGTTTTGAAGTGCTTTTTGAATACCTCAGTCTCACACTCAAATCAGGAGCATCTGTCCACCAACTGTCAAGATACCGTCTAGTTAGGAGTTTTCCTGAATTCATCAGTATTCATAGATGCCGGTCACATCTTTGTGACAGAGAAAGGAAGGAAGAAAGAAAGGGAGGTGCAGGCTGATTTAAACCTATCTTATTTTTCTATGTTTTAATAAACATAAATATAAAATTTATCACTTTAAAGTTCTGTTGTGGATGAAGTGCCCTTCCATCTACAGGTCTAGGAATCCAAGTTAAATTTTCTATAGAAATTCTCACTGATCCACTACATTGCATTGAATTGTTCTCACCTTGTATTGCTACTAACTCAAGTATTTGATCCCTATACTTAAAATTGCAGACTACCCATCAACACTTACAGAAACAGTACAATAATCCCTTATTTTCCAAATCAAATCCAAAAACATCCAGAAGTTTTAAGACATATAAATAATCCTCAAAATGCTGTATGTAGACTCATTTTTCTGCACCATTATGGCACTGCTCAGACAGACAGAAAGGAGAAATCTGGCCCAGAGGCTCACTGAAGATTTACACATAGCACATAAGACATGTAAGGATGTAGGACAGTGAAAGAGCAAACACTCTTTCACTCTGCTTTGTATGTGCAAGGTTCTGGATTTGAACCAAGCATCTCAGTAAGACTGGGAGAAAAGGGGAAAACAAAAACCTGCAACAGTACAAGGGAAGACCAAATTTAAGAAAAAAAAAAAAAATGAGGAAAGGGTGAAAATTCAATGAACAATAAAACTACTTTTATTGAATATGCACATTACTACTCCTTTCTACTTTACAAATTAACAAGTCCTGCTGATTGAATTTCTTAGTTTTGTAGGCCTAATGTGCAGAAAATTATCATGTAAACCAATCAGTAAGCAAGCAAAAAATGAGTATCAATAAGGTAATTTTTATTTTATTTATTAGCATTTATTCACTTTTTATCCCACAGTAGCCCTCCCTCATCTCCTCCTTGTCCCCCTCACCCCCCCCTTCTCTCCCTATGTCCTTTCCCTAGTTCCCTAATAGGGGAGGAACTCCTCCCTTTCTATCCTACCCTAGTCTATCAGGTCTCATCAGGGTTGGCTACATCATCTTCCTCTGTGACCTGACAAGGCTACCTCCCCCCAACCCTCCAAGGGGAGGTGAACAAAGAGCCAGCCACTGAGTTCATGTCAGAGATGTCCCTGATCCCCTTACTAGGACACCCACTTGGAAACTGAGCAGCCTATTGTCTTCCTCTGAGCAGGGAGTCTAGGTTATCTCTATACATGATCCTTGGTTAGAGTATCAGTCTCAGCAGGACCCCATAGGCCCGGTTTTTTTTACTTACTGTTTTTCTCCTTGTGGAGTTCCTGTCCCCTCCAGGTCTTTGTATCTCCCTCTTCTTCCATAAAGTTTCCTGCACTCTGCCCAAAGTTTGGCTTTGAGTCTCAGTACCTCCTTTGCTACCTTCGTGGGTAGAGTCTTTCAGAAGTCCCCTGTGGAAGGCTCCTGTCCTTTTCATTGTCTTCTATTTCTGATGTCTATCCTGTTTGCCCTTCTGAATGATGATTAACTATCTTCCCTAGGGTCCTCCTTATTGTTCAGCTTTTGTAGGACTATAGATTTTAGTATGTTTATCCTACATTATATGGCTAATATCCACTTATAAGTGAGTATATACCATATGTGTCTTTCTGCTTCTGGGATACCTCACAAAGGATGATCTTTTCTTGTTCCCTGCAAATTTCATGATTTCTTTGTTTTTACTTGTTGAGTTATATTCCATCGTGTAAATGTACCACATTTTATATATCCATTCAATAAAGTAATTTTCAAAGATATCAGTCTTCAAATACAACAGGGATACTTTTCTATATTTTATGAAAAAAAGTTATATTTTTAAGAATTATAAATAATTCTAAATAATCCTCTAAACTAAAATACATTCTTACTCACTTCTAGAATATCTTACATTTCTGTACAGATAACTGGCTAAGGTTACTTAAGGCAAGTATGCCCACCTTCTGGTATCCCAATCTGAAACTTCTCATTCTAATTCTGGAAACTAAAATTTTAATACATATTCTAGGGGCAGTCAACTGAACTCTGGCCAATTACTTGGACACTGCTGGGAGAGGGATGAAAAACAACTACTATTCTAAGATATTCTACAATAAGAAAAGGAGTCACGTAAGAAAAGTTGATAAAATACTGGCAATATTTCAAAGAGAGCTTGTATTTTCCTGAGGGAATAAATCAAGGTTAGTGAACTACCATCTGAGGCTGGCAACAAACATTTTACCAGCTGACTCCATGAAAGCACAGTGCTTCTTTTGAACGCGTGTCACGTCATTCTTTATGAAAAGGTGATGTATCTATTGTCTTAACAGTTCAGTAAACCTCAGTTGTTTTTAATCTATACTTCAGAGAAAGAATAACAGTCTACAGCAGGAACATCACTCACAGCATGGGGCAACTTATAATGGTTAAGGGTGAAGACAAGACCAAAGAAGCTGGGTCTTCCATGGCAACTAAGTGAAACATTTAAGGGATGTGTATCTCTGTCTTTTGTATCTGTCTTTTGAAGAGCATTGTGAATTTCTGAATATGTAGGTCAAGTGTAGTTATTTACTCCAACGTTCCCTTGCTAAGAATAATGTAAGTCAGTAACTGACTCATATGATTTAGTAGTATTAATAACAAGGATCTATATACCACATATAATATGGCTAAATTATTTCAGGATTCAGAGAATGTGAAGAAGCAATAGATATGTTATGAAAAGCTTATCTTATTTACATAGCTTTACAAATACTAAATAATTATAAGTAAATACTTTACTCATCGACATTTGGCTTATTTTATTTAAATACTTTTTCAAATACTAAGTACTTATACATATTATAAATTTCAAAGTCATAGCACCAGTGTACAAAGAAACGTGGTTACATGCATTTATTAAGAACTTAGGAGATCAGAAAACCTACTGTTCTTTTTAAAAGGTTAGTGATTAAACAAAACAGTATCAGGCAGGTACTGATTATGTTCATATTAGATAATGCTTAAGTTAAATATAATAATTTTAAAGATCATGTATAATTTTAAAATTATTTGATATACCTACTGAACCTAAAAATGTTTTGCAAATGTAAACTCAATACATATAACAGCCTAAAAATATGTCACATATTCAATAGGGTCACTTAGTTCCATCTATGTTCAATTTCTTTAATTTCAAGTAGAATTTTTCAAAATAATAAGACTCAATTTTATTGATAAACATTTGGTGTTTTACCAACCGATATTCTCTTTTCAACTCAAGAGAAAGTTCTTTATCTATAAACAGTCCTATAGACAAAAACTAGTTACGAAAATAAATGGAAGAAAAACAAACTAGGAGGGGCATGGTTAAAAATGGGTCAGAAAGCCCACATGAAGAGTCCTATTATTAGCCCTCCATCATTGTTCTCACAGGTCTTAAAAGATAGGAAATCCTTACGAAAACAGAAATAAACAATAGATATTGACAGGAACAGAATTTAAAAAGAACTTGCTTTACCCAAACATTTGGTATTTTCAACACATCTTAGAAATATCAGATCAAAAGAAAAAAGATTCTATTGATCCATTCAGATCCAGCAATGGCACCGATAGCCTCACCATGGCTGGTATCTGGGCAATGCAGGTATCAGTACTGTATAAAAAGCAGCCTTCTCAAGTCTTCAACAGGTTCCTTGCACACACCAGGTCACCAGGTTATGACAAAATTAGTAACAGTAGCAGTAGTAATAGTAGTAACAAGCTCACATAAGTATGAGATATTAACATTTAAAATATGTAGATGTTAACTTATGATACACATACTGAATACATATTACTGCTCAAACCTACACACAACCTACATACATATACTGAATATGTATTACTGCTCAAACGCAGATTAACACAGCTCAATTTGATATGGCAACCAGGGGACATATAACTATAGGTGAGTCACCATAAATCAGATTATAATACTAGATTTATTAATATAAGTGCTCCTACTTTAAATATAATTTATAGGTCAAAATATTCAAAGTTGAAAACTATTCTTCAAAGAATAGAATAAAAATATTCAGAATTTATGAAGCTTTCAACTTCTTTTTAGACTATAGAAAAAGAAATTCTAGCCTTGTATTTCACATTATTTCTAGAAATTAAAAAATATATCCTAAGCAATATGCTAACATCAAATTCAGAAACTACAGAGATCTGACTAAAGGAAAGAAAATGAGAATGATGGGGTTAGAGTGGTGGTTCAATGGGTAAAAGTGATAGCTATCCAAGCAAGAGTACCTGAGTTTGATGCCACTCACCAATGCTTTAAAAAAACAGTGCTTGGCCATATTTGCTTATAACCCCAAGTCTTCAAATAGCACTATGAAGACAGAGCTATCACTGGCTTTCTAGGTTGTGCATATACTCTAGATTCAGAGGAGTAGAACAAAAATGATAGAGTAAATATTCAAGCCTTTCTCTGGTTTCCTCACACAGTATGCATAGGCATGTGCACACATCCCCCATCCATCCATCCACCCACCCTAACACACACACACACACACACACACACACACACACACACACACACACACACTGTAATACTGACTTGTTAGCCACAAAGTTAATCTAAGACATGGAACTCAGCTCCATTTCTTTAAAATAAGTGGAGAATTTCCATTCTAACAGGAGATATGTCATTCTATGACATCAACAGTTTAAAGGAAATCACACAATTTGAATACTGTAGACTAAAACTATTGAATCCCTGAACAACTTATATATACATATACATAGTTATTGTTATTGTTCCAGGACATGTAACCCCAGCAAATGATTTGACTGCTCATTTCAGAAACTTCTAGAAACATCTACTAAACATTTAATATAAAGTCTCAACAGTTTATGAAATTCTGACTCCTGTAATGCAGCTGCATGATCTCCAAGCAAATGCAGATGTACACATACATGCACATACACACTTGTAATAACAGATCTTAAACCAAACTTTGGTTCTCAGTACAAAATACTGGATTTCAAATATGCAAAACTATGTACAAACACACACAAGTTGAAGAAGCAAAAGTATTAATGATGTATCTCTGAATGTAACACAGATTATAATTTCCTTCATGTATACTTTCAGTTTTCCAATGAGCATGGGAGAATTACAGATTTGTTTTAGAAATAAAAATATCCTGGTATTATTTCTGTTAATAGCATAAATTTTATATATAATTCTCCAGAACTTTAAAAACTGTACACTGCCAGCCAAAATGAAAGCACAAAGTCTAACTCCAACACCCTAAGGCGACTGAGCTATTTGTCATACAGTCCTAGCAGTACACTCTTGCTTTCAAACACACACACCTTTACACCTGCAACCAGCCAGGAACCAGCCCGAGAAGACAGACAACAAAGGGCTCATAGCGATCAAGGCCTAAGCAACCGAGAGCCAGCTTTCCGAGATGATGTTCATGCTTCCAACTCGGGACCCACCAGAGAGCTAAATGGGTTCCAGCTGTCCCACGACCACAGCCACCAATCAGAGCAGAGATGAGGTATCCTCTTGCCATATAACCAAGCTTTCTCCCCCCTCTGCTGGCCTTTGAACCTCCAAAATAGGGAAAGCTGCTTCCAGATGCCTTGCCTATGCAAAGTATGAACAGACTGTCCTTGTTTGGGTGGTCTGTGTGGATTTCTACATCAAGATAAGTTTCACATGCTACTCAATATTCTTCTAATATATAAAAGTAACTAATAAAAAATTACATTGTGGGCTAGAGAGACGGCTCAGTGGTTAAAAGCACTGTCTGCTCTTCCAAAGGACTCGGTCCAATTCCCAGCACCCACATGGCGGCTCACAGCTGTCTATACCGCTATTTCCAAGGGCTCTGACACCTTCACACATAAAATAAAATTAAATTAAATTAATTATTATCTTTTTTAAAAAAATTACTTTGTTATTGAACATGGGGGTCACAATCTTTACCCCATGTCAAGTCTATTCATGTGTTCCCTTTGGTGTCATCTAGAATCGCACATGACACACTCTGATAAATTGCACATTGGACCTGGGTTATAAACAAGAATGTGGCCAGCCACACGGAGAATTTTCAGGCAAACCAGTCAGCAACAGTCTTCAGAGAGCTAAAGGAAACCGGCTGCTTCCTCCCTACTCTGTCTAGTAATTGTCCTCTCTACTAACACCCTTTTCATAATTTCTGAGGTCTGACAGGTGTAATCAGTGCTTTTCAGAGGACAGAAAACCACACTTAAATCTCCAGAACGTCAAGTTACTGACCATCAGTTTGCAGCCTTAATGGGAGCAGGCACAGACACCTGCATATCTCTGAGTGTGCTGAGAGTAGGAAAGGAAGCAACTTTCCACTGTGAATTAAGTTGGACTATCCAACAAACTTGAGGTCTCTCAATGTTTGGAATTACCGAATATGTCAAATGTGTTTTTGAATAACAATCTCAGACCCTAGTAAATAAGTTGCTAGATATCTAACACTGGTTCATTCAAAAGAATAAAAAGGGGCTTGTAATGAAATGAAGTTCATAAAATTAAAGAGTAAACACTAATGCAAAGACAGTAGGTATTCTCAACAACTATATGGTGACACATCTATTGTTCTGTGCATTTGCCAATCAGTATTATTATGGTCCTACAAAGACTCCAGTGCACCAGACTGTAGCTAATTATGTATATTCAAGTGATTAGCAAGCACTTGTTGCCTCTTTCACACCACCCTGCAAACAGCAGCCTTTGAGAGGAGAATAGGCTGCACATTTATTGAGAGAACACTGTTAATCCTTTGGGGAGAATGTAAATGTAAACAGGACTACTCTACATCAAGGTGCTTTGACAACAGCAATCATCTGCAGAAACACATGCTCAACAACAAACAGGTGTTCTATTTCACAACTAGCACCCATTTGATGCTTTCAAGCAAGCAGTGTTCACAAACTGTTAGGAGTACTTTGAAACCAGCTGCAATTACTATAATTAGCTGCTTTCCTACACTTTTGTTTACTTTACCTGTTCAGTACTGTGCTATGCCAAGTCACACACTTCAGATAAAATGACCAGTTTAGGATTTACCTCTTAGGTATGATATGACATAAGGAAAACTAAAACTCAACTTAAACTAACTCAATTAGAACCTTCTGAAAAAGTCCAATAAAAAATGCTGAAAGAAAATCTGCGACTTCATGTTTCAAACCATTCATTAATGAGACAAAAAAAAACTCTTCTAATATCAGATACATAATTCTGCCTTGATAGAGACTGAAGTTATTGCAGAGTTGATTGAATTGAAAGGAAAAGAGTTTTTAAATTCTACAGAATAAGATTGAGTAAAAAGGGTGCTAAATATCAAATAAAATACTCTATACCAATTAAAAGGCATGTCAGGTTAATAACTATAGCTATAATTACATAGCATGGATAGGGCAAGATATACTCCTGAATGAGATAAAGGCCATTTTAGAACACTCAATTATAATCACCTAACCATAATCAACAAAAATAAATTGCCAAATGAATTATCTATATGACCACAAACATAAATTCCAGCACCTAGATTCTCAAATGCATTAATATACAACCTAAAAAGTAGAACAGTCTGTAATTTCTCAACAGGAAAATGTGGCAGAGATGAACCTCATAAATCCAATCCAGTGACAGATATCCTATCAAGACCACAAGGCCAGGATTGTGTCAGCCCTCTATCTCCCTCTTCTAACTCCTCTTATCACCTCCATTTCTCCATATATGTATATACACACACATCCATTTAGTGCAGCTAGTGTGTATATAAACATATATAATAAATAAATATATATATGTGTGTATGTAAATGATTTCAGGGCTGACCATTTGGTATTGGATAACCAATTAGGAGCTCACCCACGGAGAAGACCGATTTTCCCTCTCTGAACAGTCATTAGGTCATGCCTGTAGCCCTTCATCTGGGAAGGAACCTCTGAGGTCTCCCCCTTCCATGTCAGCATACATGTTGGTGGGTCCTTATTCAAGTCTTGTTTAGGCAGCCATCTTGCTGAGGTTCATGGGTACAGCTTCCCTTTCACTTCCAGGAGAAACAGTGTCACAGCACATTTCCTGGTCCTCTGGCTCTTACAATTTGTCCACACTTTTTTCCTTATTGTTCTCTAAGCCCTCAGTATTGGAAATGCAATTATCTACATTTTCAGTAACTGCCAGTAGCTTTTGAGTTCAATTAGTTACCACGAAGATATAAGTGACATTATTGTACCTTTGAGGACATCTTGCCCTGCTGTTCAATGTTGTGGTTTGATCCAGCTTTAATTCCTCTAAGTTATGGGTCCTAAGTATATAGTGTCTTCAGCAACAGGAAATTATCTTCAACTTTTGGAAGGCAACCACGCACAACAGGAATAGCCTATATTGTTCTCAGAGTCTCCTGGACTATACCATGATCAACAACTAGAAAGGACATTTCTCATTCCTGGGCCTTAGTTTTTGTCTTTGGCTCTTGTGTGGAATGTCATCATCCCACGTGTTATAATTTCATTTGAACCATATGCATAAATAAACATATACTGACATTCATATTTTAAATATAATTATTGATAAATATTAAATGATACAATTCTTTATGGGTTTTTCAAACACCTTCAGTATTATTTATCCCTCTTTTTTTAATCTCCTGTTTTGACCTCCTCCTCCATAACTCAAGCCCCTCCCAATTTTCCCCATTTCTCCTTTCATATCACCTGTATCAGAATTCAGTAAAACTCAGGTCAAAGAAAAAACAAACAAAAACAAATGGCTTCAAATGCTAGCTTTTGGGAAACCAAAAGTGATGGTATGTTTGCTTAAAAAATTTTGAAAGTAAAGCAGAAAAAGAATGAGAAATATACAAGACAACTTTTAATAAGGTAGGAACCTTGAAAAGTAAAAAAGCTAAGACAGAGATAAAGAAGGGTGCCTAAAAGAAAGTCAGAGAACTGTCCATCTAAAACAAGAGAGGTGCCTTCCCAGGCCACAGAAGATGACAATGCAGCCATTCCTGATGTGATCTGACAGACTAAGATCAGAAGGAAGGAGAAGAGGACCTCCCTTATCAGTGGATTTGGGGAGGGGCATGCGTGAAGAAGGGGGAGAGAGGGTGGGATCGGGAGGGCAGAAGGGAGGGGCTTATGGGGAGATACAAAGTGAATAAAGTGTAATTAATAAAATTTAAAAATAAATTAATTTAAAAAAAACGAGAGAGGTATCAAACAGTAAAAATTCATCTACTTTTAAATCAATCTCCAAGTCTCCTTAGATGAGCCAAGTCAATGAACATTTGTACAATTAAACAGAATATGTAAAATATCTGAACAAAGCAATGACCTTCCCAGTCCACTTCTCAGACTAACTCCAGCCAGTCACATCTATGTCTTCGTTCAGCAGGTTTGGCATTTCTTGTCACACTTTCCTTTCGTCCTACTCCCCACATTTCACAAGGGAACCCTTTTAGATCAGATTAACTTTCCAAGATCCTCAAAGCTTTTCTTGGTTTTACTGTAAAGAAAACTGTGAACCTGAGCAAGCCACTTTGTTTCTCTTTGACTCAGTATATTCATTTGCAAAAATGGGGGCTAATGAAATAGCTCATAAAAGAATTAAATGAGAAAATTCATGACACATAGTAACTACTCAATAAAGCACTACCACTATTCCTGTTCTCTGACCTTGGTTAAATGTTCCATTCTCACAAGTACTGCTGTCTTTGTTCATTCCCCATTTTCTAGCACCACATTTACCAAAGCATAGATGGCATTTATTTCGTGAAAGATAAAGAGGAAGGAAAGAAAGAAAGAAAAGAAAAGCTAAAGCTTTTACTCAAGACAGAAAGGAACAAAAATGATAAGTGAGAAACGGCAAATTTCCTTCAGGTGTTATTAACATAAAATATTCCTACTGTCCTAAGAATTTGAATAACATTACTCTTAACATCTATCATGATTCTACACTATATATAAGAAAACTTTCTAAGAGGCCACTACCAGAAATTACAATGGAGAAATGATTCGAGTAATTTGTTAAAAGAAGATCAATAGCAAAAAGGATTCATCTTCCTAACCTAGAATAAAAAATACATAAAACTGACCCAAGATATATTTGTGTATTACAAAAAATAATTCAATCACTGAAGTAATTTGGTCTCTTCTTACAAACTAGCTGTAAATTCTAAATGTAGACTAGTATTAGGGACAGAGGTTAAGATAAACTAATATACTCCAATTGCACCAACTACATCTAAGGCCCAGAAAATAAACAGAAGAAAGCAACATGAATAGACTCTTCACCAAAAAAGAAATGTTTGTTTTTGCAGGTTAGCACCACCATTTTTTTTCACATTTGCATCCTAATAGTTCTACTTGGTCTCCCCATTATGCAACAGTTCGTACAATCCAGCCAGCTACCCTGACAACTGGGTTCCTTTGCCAGGGTGGCTTTGTTTAAATCGTAAAGCTGCGCCTGGCTTTGCACTGAGCCCAATGGCTGTCTGTGATCTGAATGCCAATGAAGAGTACAGACCCTGTTGTCTAACAAGCCAAAAACTAAAAGGTCTCCTTGGGGTCAACAAACTGTCTCGACTACTTCAATAAGCTTAAAAGACTAAAAACCTGCAGCTAGCGATGTACCTTATTTTTTAGGCTAACAACAAAAAGTACTAAATATTAAACCAGCATCAGAAACCTCAGAGATTCAACTTTAGATGAGGGAGGGTCTAATAAATCACATAAAGACAAAGCAATTTATTTTTAAACAGAAAAAAAAACTTAATCTCAAATATAGGCTGTACATAACTCATTTTATTAAATGTTTAAACATAGAAAATTTACATGCTCAAAAGTATGTAAGAACCTCAGACTCTACTCTTAGTAACTGGTTAAAGGAGGCAGATAGTGACAGAAACCCTGAGAGTAAAAAGCTGTAAATTTGGTATTCACTACAATCTAAGAAATGGAAAATTACATAACTAAAGAACAGCTAATAGAGAATACCTTCCACACAGCAATCCTGAACAAAACTAAAAATAAAGTCCAGTGGTAGAACTGCTGAACTTCTTAGCATAAGTTGTCCATGAAATGAGTATTTATGACTATTGTTTACACATTTGAATTTTCTACTCAGTTACCATTCATTTCCTCCTCTTTTAGCACTGGGGCTCCTGTTCTCTTCTTTACACACTAATTCAGCAGATACTCTCTTACTTATCAATTTTAGCTTCTTATTGGTTATCTCATATATCCTTACCCAGCCGCCACAATCCCAGCTTAGAACATAATGCTATCTCCATCGATTCTTGGAAAAAGCCTCCACAGGTAACTTATAGCTACCAACACATATTGCCAAATAGAAACGTAACTTCAAAGTTTCTAAAAGCCAGATATATATGAGCTTGTAAAAGGAAACAGATGAGATTAATTTAAGTGATGTTTTATTTAATCAAATAATTCCCAAATATGACGGTGGTGCATGCCATTATGCCCAGCACTTGGGAGCCAGAGGCAGGTAGATCTCTGTGAATTCAAGGCCAGCCTGGTCTACAAAGTGAGTCCAAAACAGCTAGGACTACTACACTGAGGAAACCATGTCTTGAAGAACAAACATACAAACATATATACATAGATCTCCAAAATACGGCTTCAACAAGCACTCATAAAAAATATTTTACTTTTTCACACTATGAACTCAAATTCATTGTGCCTTTTATACTTTCAGCATAGCTCAATTCAGACAGCAAATTCTAGCATCTTAAGGGACATGTCAACCTACCCCCCAAAAAAATGTTCAAAAGGAAACATTTTAACTTGCTCTAATTTTTAAATTAAAACAGAGGACCTCTGAAAGGCTCTACCCACCAGGGTAGAAGGAGATAATGAGACTCATAGTCAAACTTTGGGCAGAGTGCCAGAAACTTTATGAAAGAAGAGGGAGAACAACAGAGCCAAAAAACCTGGGCCTAGGGAGGCCTGCAGAGACCGATACTCCAACCAAGGACCTTTCATGGAGAGGACCTAGACCATAGGCTGCTCAGCTTCCAAGTAGGTTCCCTAAAAAGGGGATCAGGGTCTATCTCCAACATGAACTCAGTGGCTGACTTTTGTTTACCTCCCCCTGAGGGCGGGAGGGTAGCCTTGCCAGGCCACTTAGGAAGATGATGCAGCCAGCCTTGATGAGATCTGCTAGGTTAGCATCAGAGAGAAGAGGAGGAAGTCCTCCCCTATCAGGGGACTAGGGAAAGGGTACGGGGAGGAGGAGGATGGGTAGGACTGGGAGGAGACAAAGAAGGTGGCTACAGCCGGGATACAAAGTGAATAAATTGTAATAAATAACTAAATTAATTAAATTTAAAAAATAAAATGAAAAAAATTAAATAAAATCTAAAATTGCTTCTTAGCTCAATAGCCATATTTAGCTCATAACTACCTTGCTGGACAACACAGCTCTTCAATGTACCACTTCTAAGCCAGCCTCAACATAGTTACAAATGAAAATTATTCACTTCATCTTACAACTTAAAAGCTTTTCACTACTTTCCATTAATCTCCTGGCAAACCCAAACATTTAGGGTCTCTTGACACCGGATTCTTCTTCCTTTTTCAGCCTCAACTGCTGCACTTTCCCTTTTTATGCAATGCTTCTTCCAGAGCAGGATCATGGTGAGCTATGTCCACACTGGCCCTTTTTTACTATTGGGTCCACACAACTCACTTCTTGCCCATCCCCATCTACAGGCCATCTCCAGTTGATTCTTCAGCTTTCAGTTTAGAGATCACTTTCTCTTCTTAGATACACACTTATCTCTTAAGAGAGAGATACTTCTCTCTTAAGAAGGTCAGGAACTATGATAGTCCTGCTTGATACCACACTCTTTTTATTAGAGTGGAAAAAAAGCATTCTGCAGACGCTCAGGAAATAATTAATCTGAAGGATCATCTCAGTTTCTTTCAGTGTGCAGGAGGTGTGTCCACAAGTGCCAAGAAGATAAGCATTGACAATGAAAATGAATTTCCACTGCCTTCTTTACATGCCCAAATTTTCTATTCAGCTATCATATATGTATTTACTATGTTTTAACACTGTTTTAGTGTATGGAGGTTCCATTTTTCCTTCTTCTACATGGTTTTACTATCACTTAGCTAAAAATAAACTGCATACAAGGAAAATTACCAAAACACTGCAACACTGAAACTAATAGCTGAAATGTACAATACAAAATAACATTCCTATTCCTGTAAGCACACTGGAAGAGCAGTGCTCCTGATGATCAGAGAAATTTCCTCAGAAGCTTCTAAGGAATGCTTTCCCCTACTTTCTATAAGAGGAATCATGCCATTCTACAATTCTATATCTTTATTCATTCGACTTCTGGGAATAAATTTGGGGGAATATATCTTGATATGAAGAATCCAGTTCAGAGCCTTTTCTTTCTTTTGAAAAAAGTAAGTTGTAGAAAATGTAAATTTACCATTCTCCCTCTATGAAAGGGAACAGTTAACTGCAAGAGGCTAGAAACTTATTTCTAACTAGTTTTACCGAAACTAGTAAAACTTTACATCTTTACGTATTGTCTAACTATTTTCTTGCACAGCAGTCACAGAGATGAGTAGCTGTAATGACATTATAAAATCATAATTTCCACAAAGATAATTACCAACAGAGACCTCTGTGCTCTATTGTGTTATCCTGCTTGAACAGTCTGAAAAGTGGAGAAAGTCTGCCTGATTCTGCAATTCAACAAGTCACCTGGCTCTCACACTAAAACCTCCAATTTAACTGTTATCACAGTACAGCTGATGCCCTTACACACGGTTTCACTTTCCATGCAGTTTCAGTTGCTCATGGTCAGTAACAGTCTGGCATATCAAATAGAAATAAAGAGTTAATGAATTTTATTCTGTTCTGATTAGCATGGTGAAATCTTGCACCATCTGCTTCATCCACCCAGGATGTGAACCATCCTTTTGCCCGGTGTATCCATACTATATATCCATCAGGTACTTGGTAGCTATCTCAGGTACTAGATATACTACCGTGGTATCACAGTATTTGTGTTCAACTAATCTTTCAATAAACCTAATGCTTCATAATTCCTCTAATAGTCATTTTTCTTTAAATTCATCTCATCAGAGGCATACCATCATAGCAAGACAGTATAACCAGGTATTTTGAGAGAAAGATACCAAGCTTATATATCACTGTACGTTGTTACAAATGATCTAGTTTTAGTTATTGTCATTAATCTTTTTAGTATTAATTTCTAAGTTGAACTTTATGGTATGAGAAAAATATAAACAGTATAGGGTTCCAGACTATATACTTTTTCAGGCATGCACTGTAAGGAGAGGGAAAATACATTTTGGCATCTATCTTTACTCTTCATGTTGTATCTAATAGCCTTTAGAAGGCTAACAACCCTTTAGGAACACAAATACTTCATCTAAGTACACCTTCTATGCATATTTATTTTTAAGTTCTAAGACATAAAATGCAAGGGGAACAGTCTCAATCAAATATTGTTCAAGTTATAAAATATACGGAAATTTGTTCTTAACGTAAACGTTAGCTTTCCATTAGGGAAATCTACATAACTAATGCTAACTTCATCACATATCTAATTACACGCTTCTACTAGTCAATACAGAGAACTAGCACTATAAACTGTGGCCTAGTTCTTCAGAGACTTAGTATTCCATTTTGGTTCTCTGTTTCATGAATACATAAACCTATGTATTTTGTAGAAATGTTGTTAGTCTCTGAAATTGGTATTTGTTTCTTTTATGCTTCTATGACTTTGCCTCAAAACAAATAAACAAATATTATGCAAGATGCACTAGATCACCTATTTACAAAGATATTAATGTTATACCAAAAAAATGTATTGAGGTATATTTCTTTTTTTCTCGTGCTAACATCAACTTAATTGTTTTTTTTTTTTACTAGTGATAATTCTATCACATATACTTTTCTAGAAATATAATACTCAAACTGGGCATGGTGGCACCTACCTGTAATCTGAGCATTACGGGGAGACAGGAAGATCTTGAGTTTTAGGCCAGCTTGGCCAACCTAGTTAGACCTTGTCTCAAACAAACAAACAAACAAACAAAAAACTTACAAGTAAATAAATAACTACTTGTTAATAATGACAGGAAGTTAAGAACCCAACCAACCAAGCCAAGTGGTGGTGGTGCCTTTAATCCTAACACTCTGGAGGCATCTCCTACTTCCAGGATAGCCTGATCCACAGAACGAATTCCAGGTCGGCCAGGCTACACAGAGAAACTCTGACTTGAAAAAACAAACAAATAAATAAACAAACAAAACATGACATGTACTAAGTATACACTCTACCACACATCAGATGTGCTAAATACACCTTCTACCAATATCTGCAGTCTTCATCACATATTGATATTTATTTCAACTTCTTAACCAATTTTACCCTTAAATGATCTTAAATAGAGATCACTTATGTAAAATGGTAAAAATCTCACATGTGTATGTTTTCAGTTGCTTAAGTTATTTTAAGAAAAGTAGCAGACATAATGAAACATAAGCTACGTCATATTTACACTGAGTTATTACTAAGTCAGTATTTTGATTTCTATGATTTCTTTCTACAACAAAATTAAGTATAGGAAAAGTTACAAATGAAAGTTTGTTTATAATCACGAATGTTTGTTTATGATCACGAATCACTAAAAAGAAAATTTTGAGCAGGGTGTGGTGGTGCACACCTGTAATCCCAGCACTCGAAAAGGCAGAGGCAGGCAGATCTCTGTGAGTTCAAGGCCAGCCTGGTCTACAAAGTAAGTCCACAACAGTCAGGGCTACCCAGAGAATTCCTGTCTCAGAGAGAGAAAAGGGTGGGAGGAGAGAGAGAGAAAGAGAAAGTAGAGAGAGAGATTTTAAGATAGAAGGAACTTCCCTTTTCTAAATATTTTTCATGTCAATTGGGCTGTGCTTTGGAGTCTCAATATTCAAAAAATATTTACCAATACAATTTGGTAAATTATTATTTTTTAATAATCCTTTGTATTCTGTGGCACATGCCTCCCTGCAACTGATAATCCTCCTAAACCGAAAGTTAAAAAGCAAATACACAGTTAAAACTATCTTAGTTATGAAAAATAATGGAATTTCATAAAAATTAAATACAATCTTTACTAATCAGATGCCATATTTTGTATTTCTCTTTAGATAATATAATAAGCAAACTGTTGTACTTTTTATTATTTTCATGTATCTACTTCTAGGCCTAAGGTTATACTCCAAACCCTAGTCTTCAAAAGAAAGGCAGGAAGGACTCTAAAACAAATCATGGGCACAAAATAATCCAAGAGCTCCAGGGTATCCTGTCAAAAATGTTACAGATCATTTAAAGAGACGGAAGTGTATTAGGTCACTTTGCAGTAGGTACTAAGTCACAATGGCCGACTGCTATTAGACACTATCTTAAACATACGAGCTCTGGAGCACTAACGTTTTCACTATGGCAAAAGGTCAGGGAGGAGGTGCACCATCTTTATGTGCTGCAGTACAAAGTGCCACACAGTATTTGCACTCACAGACCCTTAGTCAGAGGCCAGTCATGGCATTCATGCCCCACTGCATGGGCAGCCAGAAAAGATAAGAACTCCAGGAACGTAAGAAAACAGTATCACTCAGGGAAATCTGAAACTCTTTAAAATATAAATCTGTAAGAGACCAGTACCACTGAATTAGTTAGGCACACCAACTTTAAAGACACTCTCTACAATGTTTAGTTATTTTTTTTTCCTAGTAGAAAAAAGCTAACACATTTGTTTAAAATACTTTGTTAGCTTTAATTCAAATCATGTATCACTAACTAATACTAGTGGCACTTAGTAGGAGAAAGTCTTTGACATTAATTTTCTCTGAAATATAAAGAATAGCTACATTAAAAAGGTTTTCAAAGATTTTCAAAATTCATCAAATACAGGCCTAGAAGAAAAGATGACAAATGTTTTAGATGATATCTAATACATAATGTTCTAACATAGGAGGTGTGTGTGTGTTTAAAAGTGTGGAGTAAATCCAGGGCCTTATAAATGTCAAGAACACTAGCACTGAGCTACACCTGCAGCCTACAATTGTTTGTTACTGTTTTTCTTTTTCGAGACAGGGTTTATCTGTGTAGGCTGTCCTGGACTCACTTAGAAGACCCAGCTGGCCTCAAATTTACAGAGACCTGCCTGCCTCTGTCTCCCAGAGTGCTGGCATTACAGGTGTGTGGCAACATGCACAGGGCCTGACAGGTCTGGCCTGATGGGATCCCAGCACTAGCAGTGGAAGTGAACACAAACCCCCTTAAACAGAAGTTATCTCCAGTTTAATAACCTCAAATAAATTTTTAAAAAATTAAGTTTTCTCTAATGGGAGTCTCACTGGGTACACCAACCATTCTTCAAGCCTGCTCCACACTGAGTAGTAGATGGCCAAAACAGAAAGAACTCAATGGTATTTTTGGAAGGTTTTTGGTCATATAATGGTATGGGCATTTTTCTTTTCTTACCCTAACGGTCTTTTGCTTTTATATTATGGTTTCTAATTTTGTGTTTTTAGGGGATTTTTGTGTGTGTGCCACTACATGTGTCTCTACATCTCTTTGTGTTTCTTGTGCTTTTTCTTTGCCTTTGTTTGTTCATTTGTTTTATCCTATTCAAGTTTGGTTTTTTTACCTATTTTTTTCTCTCTACCTTTTTTAGATGCTTGTTTTCTAATAAAAGAGAGCAAAAAAACAGTTTTGGTAGATTGGAAGGTGGGGAGGATCTGGGAGGAGAAGGGGAACTATAATCAGAATGTACCATATTGGAAAAAAAATTTTTTTTTGTCCTGGACTCACTTTGTAGGCCAAGCTGGCCTCAAACTCACAGAGATCTGCCTGCCTCTGCCACCCAGAGTGCCGGCATTACAGGTGTGCGCTATACTAACAGCATTAATTTTAACACAGTGCTGTTTCCCAGAAGATGTAAAAATTTTAGTGACTTTCTAATTCAGTGGACTTGGAAAGGGGAATGGGATGAGATGGGAGGGGGAATGGGAGGAGATGAGGGAGGGAGGGGGGAATGGGAGGGAATGAAGGAGGGAGCTACAGCTGGAATACAAAGTGAATAAACTGTAATTAATATAAAAAATAAAAATTTAATTAAAAAAAAGCAAACCAAGCTAAAGAAAAAAAAAACAGGTAAGTGGTCTTCTAGGGTCATAAAAGTAGCTGGCAATAGGTAATATCAGTATCTCAACCCTCCAGAATCATAATTTATTAATCTTTTTTAGACCATCCTTCTGCACAATTAAGCTTTGGAATAATGAAAGTTTTATCATACAAAGAAATGTACCATACTGTGTTTTTGATGTTAAATTCAACCAAATGAAGACATGTGATTATTATATTAAGCAAGCATCTGCAGCACCAATTAATGTATCATATCCTATTTAGCTGATAAATGAAAATGGATTCCATATTTACACTTCAATAAACATGTTTACCTTGAATATTTTTCATATAAGAAAGATGAAAAAGAAATGGTTAAAGTTAAAATAAAAAGTTCAAAAAAACCTTGTTAACCAATTTGTTGATAAGTTACTAGGTCACTAACTGACATTATCTGTGTTAGGTATATTCTCATTTTTATTCATAGAGAACATAATATATAAAAGATGAAAAATGTCCAAATTTGAAAATCTGTGCCACAGGCAGAAGTGTAGACTGCACCTCTGGCTTGGGTCGATTTTAAATTAGCATACTCTACATAAAGAGGAGATACCATACCGTGTCTGTATATTTAATTCTTTGACAGTTAATAGCTTGGTTCGGTCTTATAAGAAATCAGAAGTTTAAATAACAGTGAGGGGGGTTGTTTTTCCCTTGATTATGTTCAGTAAACTTTAGGAATATGCTCCATGTTGCAGCGAAAATGAATGGAAAGAACAGGAGACTAAGAATGTTTTGCCTGGAAGAACTCTTTATCATGAAGAACATGAATGTGAGGTGGGGTGGGCAGGACAGGAAAGGAACAACTGCAAGCTGCCATGCTGAGTTTAACAACAATCATCACTAGGGGCTCTGGGAGTTCACCAGCTGCAAAGTTTTTGTGTTTGGCTGTGATTCCACTGGGAAGATAGGAGGCCCTAAATAATGATGTCAAAGGGGTTTTTACACACCCAGGAAGCCATTTCAAGCAAACAACAACAAAAATCTAGATTTATTCATAATGAAGGGTAAGACCTTTGGAGATAAGAGACAGAGGATACAGACAACTAATATTATCTGACTTATTGTTCCTGGCTCACCAGAGACAAACATTGTAAAAAGAAAAATAAAATAGTTTAACTGTAAAGTTCCAAAGAAATAGAACCGATAAAACAAAAATGTCAAAAAAAGGTCATTTTGAAAGTTACATGGCAAAGTGAATTTAAGGATAAAAAGAGAAGTTAGAATAATTTCAAGAGTAATTCCTTAATTTAAAAAGCACTTTCACATCATACTTAACAATACTGAGTATTGTTATATGAAATTCTGTTATAAAAATCAGAAACTATGATTCATAGTGACTACTTCAACACAATTTTGCAGAAGTAGAATTAAGGCATACATTAAGTTTTACTGGTTTTTGTTCTGTTGCTTTAGCATTTTAGCCTATCACAGCTCAGCAAATACAGCAAGTTCACAATCTGTCCAAAAGGCAAAATAATCCCAAACAACCCAGGAAAAACAAAGAGATTAATCTTCATTGAACACAATATATACATATACTAATGCAGGCTAAACTATTACCTGTAATTTTGTCCTTAAACACAGTTTACAAATAAGTTCCTAATCAGTGAATATTATAAGCAATTTTATGTCAAATACCAAGGGTACCTTCAGCCTATTTCCAGTTTTGTTACTTTAAATAAGGTATTTTTTCTTTTCCTGTGTCATACCAACCTTTGCCACAGACTCTGTATTTGGTGCAAAAGGCTTCTCTGATTAACATACGTTTATATGTAGATTAAACAGGCACCTTTCCAAATGAAAGGGTATTCTAGACTTCAGGAGGCACCAAGAAGACTAAACCTACTAAAATTTAAAGGAGATAGCCTAAGATGGCTTACTTACAACAGAGTTTAGTGGTTTTGCCAATATGGCTAAAATTACTTAATATAACAATAGATCACAAGGTAATAAGATATCGATGGAAAAGAGGACTCTAAGAAAACAATGTAATATATAATCAGGCAAATCACAGACATAAACCTGATACACTACATTTTCTACCATATGATCTACAACTCAGCAATTCTAATAGTGAAATATAATTCACAACTACTATCAAAGGAATAATGTTAATGAACAGAACAGAACATAAATTTATTTTATAAGCTATACAGTGTGCCTGGATACAGTCTATATATTATATTGGGAATATATAAATATTTGTTTTTTCAATAATCTGATGGTTTTTAAATAATTGCAATATGCTTTCCAAATAGTTCGGGAACTTTGAAAAAGCAGCTGAAAAAAAGTTGTGGTTAGGCAAGAAATATGACATACCTCCTAAATATGACTCCTTCAGTTATTATTGTTTTGTTCTACTAAAAAATTTCAAGAATTAAAGCTTTACATTTACAGGTTTAGTATCAACATGTATAATCTTCACCACTTAAAAATATTTTGTTAGTATCAATAAACAGCTGTTAGTCCAATGTAAAACCATAACCACCCAATTCAGCAGACAAATAATTAAAACAATATTGAGAAAATACCTTTTAAAATGTATGCACAATTTCAGAATTTTTTCAATTTTTTTTATAATTTTTTTTTATATTACACAGGTTATTTACTTTGTATCCCACCTGCAGCTTCCTCCCTCATTCCCTCCCAATCCCACTCTCCCTCCCTCATCTCCTCCCATGCCCCTTTCCAAGTCCACTGCTATGGGAGGTCCTCCTCCCCTTCCATCTGACCCTAGCTTATCAGGTATCTTCAGGACTGGCTGCAATGTCCTCCTCTGTGGCCTAGCAAGGCTGCTCCTCCCTCGGGGGGTCAGGGGGTAAAAGAGCCAGCCATTGAGTTCATGTCAGAAATTTGTTAAATTTTTTAAAGTGCACAGGCCAAAAACATTACTATTTACTGAGATGACTAAGCAGCATTAGTCATCCAAATTATCCAGATATAATGAAATGCTTTGTTCTAAAAGAAGCTATGCTCTCTAACGTAACTGTGTAATTAAGACACTTCCATGAGAAACTGACTAGAACGGGCCGGGCCCTTACAGACCACCAGGTATATCAGGACATACTGTACTTGTCTAACTTTCAACATGCTGAATCTTCAGTCAAAGCTACACTTACCATATGAGTCAGAGTGACATCTAGTGGCAAGCTGGCAGTTGGTACTGCATTACTTGCAGATAGCAATGATCTTTAGATACAAATGACTGCATTACTTGCAGATACAAATGGTACCTAGGGCAGTGTTGTCCAACATATATTCTACTTCAATATTTTAAGCTAACATTCCTATTCTATCACGTATTCTGAACCTCTACTTCCTCAACAACTCTAGTCCTCTGTTCTCTCCCTATTTTTTTCTTTTTTTATTAATTACACTTTATTCATTTTGCATCCCCCCATAAGTCCCTCCCTTCTCCCCTCCCGATCCCACCCTCCCTTCCCTTTCTGCATGCATGCCCCTCCCCAAGTCCACTGATAGGGGAGGTTCTCCTCCCCTTCTTTCTGATCTTAGTCTATCACATCCAGAGTGGCTGAATTGTCCTCCCTATTTTTTTAAGCCTTAGTTATTTTTCATTTATCTAGTTCTGTATAGAATCTATTTTCTCATTTTCTTATCTTTCACTGCATACATTTTATCATTCTCTAGTCTATTTCATAAGCTTTTTCTGTTTATTTCTTCTGAGGGTTAAATATTAAGTCATGAAACCTAAGCCAAATGAGAACAATGTATTTCATGCAATCCTGGGAAATTGTTGATCATTTCTAGTTGACTTAACTATATGATTATACAATGTATCATGCATGTCTTTAACCTAGTCAAAAAATCTCCTCCTGAATACCCCATTCTCCTTACCTATTAGAAAACAAGAACAACTAAACTTCAAGTTTCAAGGTCTCAGCTCACTGTCTGAAAGTCTACTCAGAATACATCTCCTTTCCCTATGTCAAAGGCATAAGACTGGCTTCCATGCAATTTTTTTCTTCCTTTTTCCTGGACATATCGGTTCTCAAAATATTCTGATACCATCAGAAATCACACACACAAGATATCCGCTATATATCTCAATAATCCTAAGAAATCTGTTTTTTTAATTAATTAATTTATTCACTTACATTCTATTCATAGCCCTTCCCTTTTCTCCTCCCAATCTCACCCTCGCTCCCTCTTCCTCCATCCCTCTTCTACCTGCTACTAACCCATCCCAGTTCATTAAGTTGCACCAGGACTGAGCTCCTCTTTTTCCCCTGAGGCTGGGCCAGACAGTCCTACCAAGGAGGAGTGATCAAAAAGTAGTCAACAGAGTCCATATCAGAGTAAGCCCCAACTCCTCTTACATGGGAACCCACATGAACCCTGAGCTGAGCATCAGCTACATCTGTATACAGGGCCTAGGTCCAGTTTATGCATGGACCTTGGCTGGTGCTTCAGTCGCCACTAGCCCCTTTGGGCCCCTTTGGGCCCCTCTGGGCCCCACTGGGTTAGTTGGCTTTGTTGGTCTTCTTGTGGAGCTCCTGTCACCTCCAGATCCTTCTATCCTCCCCTCCACTTTTCCACAGGATTCCCTTATGGAATCTCTAATAGCTGAGAAGCATGTAAAGAAATGTTCAATATCCTTAGTCATCAGGGAAATACAAATCAAACAGACTCTGCAATTCCATCTTACACCCGTCAGAATGGCTAAGATCAAAAATTCAAGTGACAGCACGTGCTGGTGAGGATGTGGAGAAAGGGGAACACTCCTCCCTTGCTGGTGGGAATGAAAACTTGTATAACCATTTTAGAAATCATTCTGGCACTTTCTCAGAAAACTGAAACTAGCTCTACCTCAAGAACCAGCTATACCACTCCTGGAAAATCTCTTTTTTTACAAGAAGCAGAGACACATGGTTCAGCTTAAGAAAGAAGAGACAGAGAGAGAAAGGGGAAGGAGGGAAGAAAGGAGAAAGGGAGGGAGGAAGGGAGGAAGGAAGAGAAGAAGGGAGAAAGGAATGAGGGAGGGAGAGTGTTTGTGTATGTATGTTTGATAGTGGCATTTTCATATTTTATTTATTTTTAACAAAAAAAAATAAGATAAAAATCATCACATTAAAGTTGAAAAAGGCAAACCAACAGAAAGAAGATAACCCCAAGAGAAGGCACTAGAATCAGAGACCCACTTGTTCATACTTAGGATTTCCACAAAAACACTAAACTGAAAGCTAATATACATACATACACACACACAGGCTTGGGTGCAGACTCATGTTACACCCTTTGCTTGCTGTTCCAGTCTCTGTGAGTTCATATGAGCTTTCTCAGTTGATTTAGAAGTAAGTATTTGTTTGCCTGGTATCCTCCATCCCTGCTGACTCTTGATGCTCTTTGCCTGAGCTCTGAGGGGAAAAATTTGATGAAGACATCCCATTTAAAGCTGTATGTTTGATAGTGGTTCTTTTGTAAACCAATGTTGACAGCATCAAGATTAAACAGAAATAAATGGTTTCTTCTAGAGCATGTATATTTTCACCATGCAGTGTGGCATCTCAAGAATCCCCAATAATTCTCTGTTGTCTACTCCAGAAACTGTACTCCACAGCCAAAGACTTATGCAGTTTATTTACTATCAAATCAGGATTGTTGGACATTATAGAGAAGCTCTAAAAAAAAAAAAAAAAGATGAAGATGCTACTGAACCCTTTATCAAAGTCAAGATAAGGAAATAATGAGTCTTCTCGTGTCAAAGTAACACAGTTCAGCATTTTATTCAGTTTGTCTTGATTTGTCTATGCACTTCTGTTGTAAACAGTGTAGTACAGAAATACACTATGTGAATCCTTTGTAAGAACTGCCTTATTTGTGACTGCTGTCCAAGGTACCTAACACTGAACTCTTACACTCCTAATAATGTGCTAGCTTGTATAGTTTAGTATAATCTGCATGTTCTGAAAGTAAAAAAAAAAAAAAAAATCCTTAAATTTTTTTTAGCACATCAAATATTTGAAGTATGCTCAATAAAAATACTTTATCTATTTGAACTCCAAATCCATTATAGCCATCATTTTCTTCCTTTCAGTTTTATCAAACTTTTAATTATCACAATTAGCAAGTATTATATTAGTTGTTGAATTTATGTGTCTGCACTTCATTTTATGGTGAAGGATGGTACACAGCCAAGAGTGGTGACTTTTCTCCTCACCCTCAATGGACATCCAGCAGTATTTGTATATATTTCTTTTGTTACTGCAGCTGGGAGAATGAGGAAACAAAAGATACTTAAGGGTCCTTATTTGGTTCAAGTGATGAGATTAAGAAATTATTTATTTCATGGGGCTGGAGATATGGCTCAGTCATTAAGATCACTTGCTGCTCCTACAGGGGACTGCAGTTTGGCTCCCAGGACAGACATGGCAGCTCATAATCACCTGTTGACTCTAGTTTAAGGGGATCAGATGCCCTCTTCTGGGCATTGTACACATATGGGCACAGACAGACATACAGGCAAAACACTCAGTACATATAAAATAATAAAGGTTCTAATAAACGTTTAGAAGGAAAAAAAAAAAGGAGAAAGAACTATCTCATGATGGCAAGGACACTGTTTTGATTCACAGTCTTCCCAAAACAGTTTGATGTATATGAAACAGTGAATAAACACATCACTTAAGATGCTTTATTTGTTGTTCTCATGGCTTTTTTCTTGTTCCTTGTCTTTAGTCACATCTGCAAACCCACATGAAAGGCTAGATATAAAGGGCTAAAATTTTAGATATAGATTAGTTCTTAAAATGCCAAGACTACTGTAAAAATGAGCTTCATATAAACATGTACTCTGCTAACAAAAATATAAACTAAATCACAAAGAAAATGCTTAGGGATCTCTAAAGTGTTTTATAAAAAACAAGTACTGGCTGCAACAAATCATGGTCATAAATATCAGAATAGAAGTCTAAGGCTTCCCACAAATCAAATTCTCATTAAAACAAACTTTCAAATTCCCATGTAATATGCATTAAAATGTGAAGCTGCTTCTTGTGTTCCTGACGTCATTGGGCAAGACCAAAGAAGTTAGAAAGCTGCAAGATGTACCACGATGGCCAATTCCCATCAAAGGAAGCAGCCACAAAGACTTTGTTAGCACAGATAAGATCTTGGTCCATATACCAAGGACTTACAATAAGATTAATTACAGATAAATGGACCTCTGTTTCTCGCTGCAAGTTACAACTATAGATGGAGGAAACTAGAAGAAAATGTTTGCTGTAAGTCAGAAATTGAGAAATCAATGCTAACTAGGTTTCTAATTATAGGTGAAGAACCTATAAATGTATACATACATATATTCTCTTATTTTATTTACTTAATGAGCTAGAGAATACTGACACCCAATACAATAATCTAGTACCCAATTTGGGATTCTAAATGTCATGCTCTATCAAAACAAAACAAAAACAAAAGACCCAAGTATCATTATCTAACACAACAAAACAAAAGCAAAGGGTAAAGACCCAATCGATTCCCTAGAAAACTGATTCTGATTCCACAGTCTAAGAAGAGACTTTACACGGTGAGACTGGAACATGCTGCTGTATCAGACAGTAAAAGGTGTTCAAATAATTGTAGAGACATATTAAACCATGTAAATCTGAGAAGCTCCAATTAGCCAGATGTGCAAAACCTGCATATGAAATACCTATAGTCAAGATTTACTACTGAGCATAAAAATAGGTACTTAAAATTCTAGCAATGGAGATGTTTGTTTGGGAGAATCAAGTATAAGGCTAACATGGGCTATAATAACAAAATGTGTTTCAAATAAATACATAATTTAAAAATAAAGAAAGAAACATAAACAATGCATCATATCTGTTGTAACACACTCTAAATGTGAAACCTACATCTCATCATGAAGAAACATCAGACAAACCCCAAAATGTTTCCATCCTATAAAATTAGTATAAAGTCTTGAAAAAGATCAAGGTCATAAAGGAAACCTCAGGGGCTATTTTAGATAAAAAAATAACTATAGTCTTAACATTTAATATATGTATTTGAATTAAAATTCTGCAATAAAAGGTATTAAATATGAGCCACCATGTGTTTGCTGGGAATTGAATCAGGACCTTTGGGAGAGCAGCTAGTGCTCTTAATCACTGAGCCATCTCTGAGCCATCTCTGCAGGGAATCTTATGAAAGAAGGGGGAGTTAGAAAGACCTGGAGGGAACAAAAGCTCCATAAGGAGACCAACAGAGCCAAAAAAAAAAAAAAAACCACAAGCCCTGGGAGCCCTTAAGAGACTGATAACCCAACCAAGGACCATCCATGGAGAGGACCTAAAACCCCCAGCTCAGATGTAGCCCATAGACTCAGTATCCAAGTGTGGTCCCTAGTAAGGGGAGTAGAGGCTTTCTCTGGCATGAACTCTGTGACAGACTCTCTGATCACCTCCCTCCTGTGGGGAGCAGCCTTCCCAGGCCACAGAGGAAGACAATGCAGCCAGCCTTGAAGAGACCTAATAGGCTAGGGTCAAATAGAAGGGGAGGAAGACTTCCCTTACTAGGACACAGGCATAGTGGGAGAAGGGGTAGGAAGAGTGGGATTAGGAGGAGACAAGGGAGGCGGCCACCGAAGGGATATGAATTGAATAAATTGTAATAAATGATAATAATTCAAAAAAACACCACAAAAAATTAATTAAAGAACTGGCAAAATCCGATAGGGGTATGAATTAACTGTAGTGACTGCTGTTTCAATGCTGATTTTTGACTTGGTAGTTAGTACTCTTATAAAAAGAATTTTCTTCCTTGCTACAAAAATAAGACAAGGTAGGAGTAACACAGCATTTATTCATCATGAAGGGAAAGGGGCATCATTCTTAACACTTTCTGTAATTTTGAAATTATTCAAATATATAAATAAAATTAAAATGTTTTCATTTATACTTTGTAGAGTAATCTAACATTTAAGACTCATAACCAAACCTTCGGCAGATTGCAGGGAATCATATGAAAGAAGGGGGAGTTAGTATGATGTGGAAAGGATAGGAGCTCCACAAGGACCAAATATATCTGGGCACAGGGGTCTTTTCTGAGACTGACACTCCACCAAGGACCATGTATGGACATAACCTAGAACCTCTGCTCGGATGTAGCCTGTGGTAGCTCAGTAACCAACTGGTTTCCCATAGTAAGGAGAACAGGGACTACTTCTGACAGGAACTCAATGGCAGGCTCTTTGACCTCCCCATCCCCCAAGGGAGGAACAGTCCTGCTAGGCCACAGAAGAGCCTAGTCCTGAAGATACCTGATAAAACAGGGTCAGATGAAAGGGGAGGAGGTCCTCCCCAAGCAGTGGACTTGGAAACGGGCAGGGAGGAGATGAGAGAGGAAGGGTGGGATTGGGAAGGAATGAGGGAGTGGGATATAGCTGGGATACAGAGTTAATAAAATGTAACTAATAATAAAAATAAAGAATTTTAATTAAATAAGTTCTGGCAATATATCTCCTTTATCCAGTAGCTATTCACATAAATATTAAGTTCTCTACTCATGATATGTAGTGGGTGCATCACAAAAAATAGTAAACAAAAATCATCACTTCCAGGAGACTGCACCTTGACAGAAGAAAAATAAGTAGCATAAGAAGAACACAGAGAAAAGTCATGAATGTGAAGCTTTGAAGAGAAAACTGACATTTCTGGCTGCAGGGTAATTAAGAATGCATCTTTAGGAAATACTAAGATAATTAATAATGATAGTTAATATGATTAAAAACCTTTTCTAACACAGACAAATAGCTAGCTAGAGCATGAAGACCAGAGAAAGTAATGAAGAAACCAAGACAGATAGGCAATATGGGGCTAGTTCATCCAAGGCCTATAATTCTCACAAAGAATAGGCTTCCTTTGTGAGATGAGAAACCATAGGGGGCTCTTAGCCAGAGTAGCCACATCATTTATGCTTTAATAGGATCTCTGGGTCCATAGTCTATAGAACAGAATAAAGGTGGCAAAGACAGATGTGATTTAAAAAGAAAGGGAGAGAAAATAACAAAATCTCAAATTTAAATTCTCTATGATATCCAGTCTTTTATTATAAAATCCAGTGAAAACTTGGCCTGCTGTGGTAGAGAGGTTTATCATGAGATTCTAATGAAGTAACCCTTTAGTACAGTTTCCTCATGTCATAGTCACCCTCAACCATAAAATTATCTTCATTGTTACTTTTTAACTATAGTTTTGCTACTGTTATGAATTGCAATGTAAATATTTTTGACAAAGTGGTTGTGACTAGCAAGTTGAGAACTTCTGCACTAAGATTTATCTCTAGCACCACACCGAACAAAACAAAAATGGAAGCTAAACTAAAAAAGTGTATGTATGGGACAGTAGATGGTGTGGTCACTAAGAGCCATTCTGCAGAGGACCAAAGTTCAGTTGCCAGCACCCACATCAGGAAGCTCACAACTCCAGCTGCGGAAGATCCAAAGTCTATGGCTTCTGCAGGCACTTAAACTCATGTATACACATATTCATAAAATAATTATTCTAAATAATTCTTTTTTCTTAAAGCAGGCATATATTACATCATACCTTCCCAAAAAAATATGATAGTTATGGCCAGGAGAAGGAAAGGAAGGGAGGAAAGAAGAACAAAAATACAACCAATGTCTTATTCCAACTTTCAGATCCGATTTTTGTAAAAAAAAAAAAAAAAAAAAAAAATCAATGTGGACTGGACAGATGGCTCAGAAGTTAAGAACACTGACTGCAGTTTCAGAGGACCCAGATTCACTTCCCAGCACCCCTATGGCGTTTCATGGCTGTTTGTAATTCTAGTTCTAGGGGACCCAACACCCTCACACAGACATACATACAATGCAGACAAAACACCAATGCACATAAAATAAAAATAAATTTTAAAAATAAACAAGTTAATTTCTTGTATTATAAAGAAATCAAAAGGTTACATCTTAGTGTAAGTCTAAGGTATATACCTAAATAAGTTTTTCAGTCTTATACAAATACAGAAAATACCTCAAATAATGAAAAACAAACAACCGACATTAGTCATATAAAAACCATGTGATGGCAGGAAAAATTATTAAAGTAAGGCAGAAAGAAATAAGTTCTACTTCTGAATATTTCAGTAGGCTGTTCAGAAGCATAGTCCATTAGGAACAACTTAAAATGCTAGATAAAATGATTCTGATAAACCAACTCCCACAAGAATAACAAATGTGCTTTATTGGTACTAAAAAAAAAAAAAAAAAAAAAAAAAAAACCATGAAAAATAAACTAGATTTTGTAGCATAGATTCACACCATTTAGGTTAGCCAAGAAATCAGTCTGTGTGCTTGGATTTTAGTGCCTCTGGGTGGGTGGGGTGAGGGGGTATTTGTGTCTCCCCATGTGTCCACATGCAAATGAGATAGGAGGCCCTGAGGACAACCTTGGAAATTGTTCTAAGCAACACTATCCAACTCCCTTGAGAAAGGGTCTCTCACTGGCCTGAAGATCATAAATTAGGTGAGATCCAAAGACCTTCCCACATCTGTTTCCCCAGCATTTGGATTACAAGGGAACACCAGCACACACAGCATTTTATGTGATTGCTGAGGACAGAACTCAAGCACCTGCAAGGCACTTACTTTAGCATCCTTCCCAACCCCCTCAGCTCCTGTTCCCAGAATGTTAATGCCTGGGAGCTATCTGACCAACATAAAATCAAGCCTCTTTCCACATAGAAAGGGAAAGGGGAGGTAACTTTACTCAAAGCATATAAATCTACTTATGATTTTCTATTATCATGTCTAGCACACAGGATTGGTATTTCCATGATTCTACATTTGCAAAGTCACCTACTCACTAAAAATTCTTATAATCCAAAATTTAGTAACTCTCTAGCTGTTCTGATAGTCATCTGTTATGTGTAGAAGAGCAAATAATCTGAATACGTAATAATGGCTGTGTTTCGAGATGTGCGTGAACAAGGTATTCCTCTGTCTTGTTGCTTTTATTCACCCACTATTAACAATGTCATTGTGAAGTATAGTTAGTGCCACTCTTTACAGTTTTGCTTTCTTTCAATAACTTCACTGTTTAAAAAATAAAAGTCCTCACACATAAGTTTTAGTACTAATAGTGTTTCTCTGTGTAAGACAGCTGTTATGGATTACCTGCTGCTTAAAAAAACTTCATTCAGTCATAACAAAGTACTGGTGGCTATAAAGTCAATGTCGTGAAAATAATACTTATTAAATAAGGAGTCTTTTAACAGAAACAAAAATGTAAGAATGTTATATATGATCAGCTGACAAAAATTTGAGGGAACCTGCCCCTGAAATTCCTTCTATAAGCAATGATTCATTATGCATGGGGAGTTTTTATAACACAGCTACCATGAATAACAAGAATGACAGCATTTAAAAATGGTAACATAGAAGCCACGATGCCAGAAGCAAGATAAAACAAAAATAACAAACCATTTTAAAAAATGCACCTTTGGGATTTCTGAGGGTCAAAGTTATCAGACAGAGTGTAAGCTAATAATGAGTATATGTACCCTATAGTAAAGAAGATAAAGGCTGAACCTGAAGTTTTCATCCTTGTAACAAAAAACTGTGTAAACTATTTGAGAACCAACAGTGTAGCTCAGCAGGTAGAGGCGCTCTGGTGCAGGGTTGAAGACCTGATCTTGATCCTTAGACCCACAAGGTGGCAGAAGAGAACAGATCCTCTTACTAACCAAAAATTGTCCTCGGAATTTCTGATGTACACTGTGTCCCCCAAAACATACAGATAAATTAAATAAATGAGTAATATAAAGACAAAGACATTTGATAACTAAAAAACAGAGATGAAAACAACAAAAAAATCAGGTACATCAAACAAACAAACAAAAAAAAAAAACACTACAAAACCCTCCCCCCACCCAAAAAAAAAAAAAAAAAAAAAACTTTTAAAGAAAGATGGACAATATTAGGTCATTAGATGTAAAGTATAGACACAAAAGATTTTTCCAAGTGTTTAATTGCTGTTATACAAGATCAGGAAAAACTCACGTCAGAAGAACTATCAGAAAAGTTCATGGCTACGAATTTCCTGAATTGATGAAAGGTATCTATAAATATCACTACTCAAATTCAGAGGCTAGATGAAATAAAAAGGGAACAAAATGGGAAAAAAGCATTTTTAAAAACCTATATATACAATTCAAGTTAAAAAAAAATGATCTTAAGCTAAGGAGTAAGGATATCATCTCCTAAATACAGGACATACTCAAGAGCTAACATGACTCTTAGGAGTTACAATGGAAACTCAAAAACAAATGACATCTTGAGTGGGTACAACAGAATAAAGCCTTACACAGAACTCTCTACTTGAAAAATATCAACTTCAAATATACAAATTAAATAACTTTTCATACAAATCTAAAACATTAATGAATAAATAACAGTAATAATAATAAACAGTCCACACATAAAGCATTATCCACCCCTAAAAGGGAACTTCTGACATAGAAGCTACAACTTGGGTGAACCTTGAAAACACAGGACAACAAAAGAAAAATGTCTATGAGCCTACTTAACCATTTAAACACAAGTTCATGCAAAGCAAATAACTGCCTGATATACAATTAAAAGATAAATGCTAACTAGAAGGAGGTATCAGTTAGCTCAAAGACATTAAATTTTCTTAGGAAAACATAAATATACTTAAATACATTATGAAGGCATTTTAAGAAAGTAGTAAGTATTCTTTTCTTAAAAAAAAAGAGAATTTTAGTTTCTTTATCCTGGAGTCCCTCTTGTTGACTCAACTTTACACAAATCTCAAAGCCCTTCCTTAAGAAATTAGGACGAGGAAACCCATTTGGAAACTGAGCAGCCAGTGGGCTTTCTTTGAACAGGGAGTCTAGGTCCTCACCATGCATGGTCCTAGCAGAGGACTAGGGAAAGTGCCTAGGGGTAAAATAGGGAGGGTAGGTGGAACTGGGAGGAGACAAGGGAGGGAGCTGCAGTGGGATACAAAGTGAATAAATTGCAATAAATAAATACATAAATAAAATTTAAAAATAAAATAAATAAAAGGAAATTAGGACTAGAGCTGGGTGTGGTGGTACATGTCTTTAATCCCTTGGACCTCTATAAATCCAAGGCCAATCTGTTCTACATAGCAAGTTCCAAGCCAGCCAGGGCTACACATTCAGACCCTGTCTCAAAAAAAAAGGAAAACAAAGTATGACTCTAGTAAATTTTCTTCAAGTCAAACTTTTTTTCAAAATACCGGAGTAAAATCACTTAGTCACTCATATTTCTGAAGAATACATATAGTATCTTCATAGCAAATCTGAGTTTTGAGACAATTTGGCATGTATTTAAATCATGTAGAAATGGATAGGCCTACAATATGTTTATTAATATCAATCTTTCTTCCTAGAGGGAGAAATAATCATTTATTCTCAAAATAGACTGCGGGTTATCTGTTCTTAAAATTTTTCATGTCAACCACAAATATTAAAATAAAATTATAGATAGTGAGTTTACTTAATTTTAATTGCATCCTTGGGACTCCTTTGTAATGCTCTGACACAGGTAACACACATGCCATTTTATAGAAGAAAGGTATTCAGGGAATAAAGAGTGATGTCAGAATTATCTTTTATACCTAATTGATAAGCAATCAATGATCTTCCCTCTACAAATGGCAATAAAAGCGTCCAACAAACTGTTCTTGTGTGAAAGAACACTCCATGAAAAATGGCCCTCTCCACACTAATTAAGACTATCAAGCACACTTCCTCTCAAAACCTTCCTTTCATTTTTCAAACCCTTATTTTTAGATATTAGCTCCTTCAAAGTTTATTCAGAAATTTCAGAAACTGTGAGAACACTGCCATTGGCCCACCTGGCAATGGAAAATCATGCATGGCAAGGTAAAGATTATTGTATTTAAAATACCAATCTTAATATTAAAAAATCATTTATTCACTGTTCCAGAAACATTCCCACATGAACCTTAACTTTTGGAAAAAAGGTTTTTGGTTTTTTTTTTGTTTTTTTTTTTTTAGTTCATTATGATTTTACTTAAAATTTTGCAAGGCTGAAGGAGGGATCCGAGTTTTTGTTAAGAGAAAACAATCTTCACAGTTTAAAGTCAGCCTTTAGCTTTATGTTGAATAACAGAAAAGGGAGGATCTGTTCAGGATCCTCACTTCAGCATCTAAGCCAAGCTCAAGCTTCGCCTGCAGTGAAGTCACTTGCCCCAGCTGGGTCTGGGGTTCATGGTCAGCCCTCTGGTAGTGGAAGGTCAGCTGTCCTCTAGACAATACAACCATGATGTCTCCCCACTGCACAAGGGCCCTGAAAATCCTGTATTTTACAGCTAGAAAAATGTGAAAGGATTCTTTAACTCATCACCTCCAACAAATCTAACTCCATTAACTCTTGAGGACGACAAGCATAAAATGCTTAGAATGCGTGAGCTGCTCCATTCTTAACAGAACAGCTCACACGTTAAGAAATTAAGTCAAGAAGTATGCCTTAGAATTTTAAAATGTGACAAAAAAAAAAAAAACAAGATGCACAGTACACTATTGCAAACTCCTATTGACAATTGCTACTGCTGGTCACACAGGTGAGAGAAAACCAAGCGCACTGCCACGTTGGGCTGCTAAGTTTGACTGGGTCTATCACAGTGAAAACGGAACCGAGGTGGTGGAGTACACTGTGACACAGAGGAGAATCACTATACTCTGGAAGGAGCTGATCAGCCCCAGACTGACTGCTGACTCTTCCAGTAGCATCTCAAGTAAATAACCTCTGACCTCAAAACCTCACTGTCTATAATCGTAATGTTTGTGAATGTGACCATAGCCTGAAGTTTTAAAAAATAAGATTAAATGTTCTTTGGTCTTTTTGATATCTTTACTTTACCATATTATGAAAAAAAACTTCCTCATCATGTAGAGTAACAAGGGTATTGTTTTGTTGACCTTTATTTCCTTCAGACTAAACTTAGTAACCCAATTGAAAATGAGGCCAAGTATTTTATGGTGATAATTTTAATACTGGTTTATAAATCTAATTTTTGTCATTTAGTAATTTCTGATATAAAGTCAGCTTTAACAGGGTAGAAAATACTTCAACACTTTATAAAAACAAAATCTCTAGTAGACTCGACTATAAAACCAACTCAAAATTAAACTTTCTTACTAAATGAAAGTCTTTTTATTCTTCATTTAATGCTACCTGCTAGCCACACAGAATTGTTTACTTTTTTACTCTAAAAAAAAAAAAAGATCCAACTTATAGTTCGACACTGAAGACTATCTAGTAATAAAAAGCTCTACTGAAATTTTGTTAATTTAAACAAAGTAAATAAGCCTGTTCAAAATTTTTATTTCTAATGATTCTTACCATTATCAATATTACCAATTTAAAATTATTTAAAGTTTGTAGCTCCAGATTACGTCTCCAAAGTTAATTTTCAAACTGCTAATCCATTAGTTCAGAGAATTCTGCTATATTTAAAACTGAGGGTTCACAGATAATAAGTGAGGATCTAAATTTTACAAATTGTAGTATTAAGTGACTAATGCTAATGCTTTTCTGTGACTTATTTGGAAGTTCACCATGTTGCTTATCTGAAAACTTGAGTTCACACAATGCTCAGGATAAACTATTTCACCAGCCCCTCACTGGCTAAAAGCAAGCATGTCAACTGACAAGGGAGATCTTGTAACACATTTACAATAAGGAAGATTCATACAACATATGTTCATATCAAAATTCTTGATAGGAGGCAGATGTGGTGGTGCACACCTGTAATTCCAGCATGCAGAACACTGTGAGTTCGAAGCCAGCCTGGTCTACAAAGCGAGTCAAGCACAGCCATGGCTACACAGAGGAACACTGTCTCAAAAAAACCAAAAACAACAACAACTATATATTCTTGATAGGATGTTCAATTTAAATAAAAACAATTGTGATGATACAAAAGAAAAGTAGACGAATTTAAAGCACTTCTAGCCTTGACTAGAATTTCTTAATAATATGCAAATATTTTAAATTTATTTTAAAATATAGTAATATTTGATCTATATGTTTGAGCAAAAACTAAAATTGCTTTATATGTACTAAATAATCCTAGAATTTACCCATCACCTTCCTTTAAAGTTTAAGATTTTTATTTTATTTCCATTTATTTTTATTTTAGAAAAATGCTACCTTTCTTTCATTCAGTTTCAGGAAACTTGAAAATGTATAAGCTTTGCTTCCTTTATCAACAGAATACTGAGACGCTAACAGAACACCCTCCGATAGCCGGCTCTGCAGCACACCCAAACTGCTTGCACTCTTAAATCTCATTTCACTGTTGGTGTTATTGAATAACAGAAAATTCACACTTATATGACATTTTACAAATATAATATTTAGTAAAAATACAACCTTTAAAAAATAAAGATACAAGCTACATGTCACTGTATTATGTTGAGTCTAATTTCAAATCTTATTGCAAAATTCCATCATTAAAATATAAACAGAATAAAATGGCATTTCAATAAACAAAGGCTAAAAAATAACCTCAATCTCCAAATCTGACTTATCAAGCAATATTCAAGAACCTTATGTGAATGCTTAAAAGCTATAAAAATGAAATTATTATAAAGGGCAAATCGCTAACTTTTAAGAAGGATAACTACATCTATGCTGTGTATCATTTTCAGCCCTCATTCAAGGATGATCAGAATGAAGGAGTATGCACTGCCAGTACACTTCTCCATTTACTTAAATGGATTTACTTAAAACCATTAATTAAAATATATACGTATGTTAGAGTAAATGGCTATACTTTAAAGAAAAACTCTGACTAAAATTTATGCCCATTTAGAAGAGAATAGTATGTTCATATTAACATTTTAAATACAAATTGTTACATCTTAGGTACTGACCTCTAGAAAACAAACGTAGCTTAAAAATACATAGAAAACAAAGAATGGAAATGAAAGAAAAGAAACTGAAAAGTCTATATTTAACTGGCTGTTCAGTCATTAGAAAGGTGCCCCATAACCACCATATGTTACTCAAATATGTTATCACACCTACAATTTCATCATATGTCTCCCAAGAAATTAATTAGCTCTAACTTTTTCAACTTTGACAAAAACGTCTGCATCAGTCAGATTACTAGCTGTTGCAAACATTTCAAAATTCAAAGCTTTCTTCAGCTTGTATTTAACCTTTTAATTACTATTAATCATTTAGCAACATTTAGAACAGCATTCATTAGACAGATGTCTAATTCTAGAATTTTGAATAATGTAAATTCATTTACACTTATATTTATTCTTGGTGCATATTTGCTCGCTGGTTTTACAAAATAAAACTAAGTTTTGAAAACCATCATTTTACAGCTGTAGTAAAGAATAAATAAGCAGAAAATTCATGTTCTCTAAAAACTAAAAACAGTTTAGATGATGCATAAAAATGAACTCATGATTATAATAAAATCTATATTTAAAAACCTATAATACCTGTGAGGTTTGTTAAAGACTTTATAAAACTAGCAGTGATAGAAAGGAATGAAGGTTACTAAGAAAACATTTCATAGATACCCATTAACCATCAACCCAAAAAACACTTCATGCTGCCCCGGAACCAGAGTTAAAACATAAGCAGCCAGTAATTCCGTGCTGGTAACTCTCACTCCTGCTCTTTGCAGCCCCAGGCAAAGGTGTCAGTGACTTGCACTGTTTTGTTTTTTAATGAAGTGACAGCAAGTTGGCACAATGGACAACGACACCTGAGCAAAGCTTGACTACATGAATTCCATTCCCCAGGGATCCACAGGAGGAAACAACCTATTCCCATTATTTGTCCTGTGATCTTCACATGCACACTTCAATATGCATACACATAACAGCAAATAAATAAAAGTTTTTCAATTTAAAATTTTAAAAAGAACTTTATAAATATCAGATGTTCTCTAGAAAATTTTAAATGGCCTCTCCAAAAAGCCAAACATGTCTGCCTCTTTATAATCCTCCCCTTTTTTGGTTTTTGAGACTGGGTTTCTTTGTGTATAGTTTTGGTCTGTCCTGGAACTCACTCTGTAGATTCGGCTAGTCTTGAACTCATAGAGATCCTCCTGCCTCTGCCTCCCAAGTGTTGAAATTAAAGGTGTGTGCCATCACCACCCAGCTCTCTTTATATTTTCTAATTTCATCTTTTAAATACAGAAATGGAGCAATGGGGTACAGAGAGGAGGTTCAGCAATTAAGAGCACTTGCTACTCTTGCAGAGGACCTGAGTTCTGTTCCTAGCACCCATTCCTAACTCCAGTTCCAGATCTGATGCCCTCCTCTACCCACTGTGGACACTGGTTGCATGCACATGTGCATACACACACACACACACACACGCAAATAAAACACTTTTACACCTAATATAAAATAAATCTTGCCAGATGGTGATGGTGCATGTCTTTAATCCCAGGACTCGGAAGGCAGAGGCTCACAGTTCTCTGTAAGTTCAAGGCCACCCTGCTCTACAGAGTGAGTTTTAGGACAATCAGGGGTACACAGAGAAACCCTGGCTTGAAAATCACAAAACAAACAAAAAATATTTTAAAATAAAATAAAATAAATCTTTTTTTTTAACCAGAAATAATGCTTTCTCTTTGAAATTCCTAAACCTAGCAAGTCTGGCAAAGAATGAATCTGATTATAGCTTTCATTAGCAAAAATGAAACTTCAGAAATATCAGTATAGTAGTTATCAATTTATCAGAATCAAAATTTACAGTTCATAAATGGTAAGGTGATGTGTATTATATATGTGTGTATTCTTCTCAACTGAGAAAAAAAAACAAGTTCCCATTCAAATTTTAGTAAGTATTTATTAAGGTCCTGCTCGGTTACAGTGCACATCTGGTTTATATTAAGAAGGGAACAGTAACTACCTTGTCTTGACTGCAGAAAATACTTGGGTTTACAGAATCACAGAGAGCAGATAAATAGCTAACCGAGATCATAAGCTTCCTTAGGGAGAAAAATCCTAGAATTGTTCGAATAAACACATATTTGAAGAAATTAACAGCACAAAAAAATATCCTTGGCCAGATATGGTGGCACACACCTCTAATCTCAGCACTCTGGGAGGCAGAGACAGGCAGAACTCTGTAAATTGGAGACCAGCCTGGTCTACAAAGTGAGCCCAGGACAGGCAAGGCTACACAGAAAAACCCTGTCTCAAACAAGAAACAAACAAAAAAGAATATCCTGTGCATAGAAAGCAGAAGATCAAGGCATTTCTAGCATGGTGGCCTAAAGAAGTCTAGTGATTTGTCACAAGAAAGATGAAAGAGAATAGTATTAACCAAAAAGAAGAGGGTCTCTTGAGGATATAAATTTATGATGACACACATCCATGAAAAAGTTTTAAGTATTAACCTAAACACTTACAGAAGACTGTTTCTCCATTGAAAACGAGTTTTATTTCTGACTGCCACTAAAGACCCATGTTTTATAGGGCTACTCCCCAGAAGGAACTACTGGTAAGTGCTACCAAGCTTTAGCAGCCTGATGAGAAGTCCTTAGGTCAGTAGATGTGGTCTCACAGGAGATTGTGAAATTCTAGTCACATTCCCATTGTTTCCTAGTTTTCCAGGTAAACTACTTTCTCTGTCAGACTGTTTTCATCATATATGACACCCAGGTCAGATGTCAAAACGAACATGATTGTATTTCATGCTAGATTATAAATGTTTTATATTTCAGAGTGTGATGTTTTATAATTTAAATATTTTATAAAACCATAATTAAATTTTAGCATTTGTTCCCATGAGACTTTATTCTTTTTCTCTGCTTATTTATTTTATAAGTCAAGTTTCCAACTTTTTACTATGTAGATTCATGTATTTGATTCCTTTTGACAATCTGAGGTTAATAATCATAGAAACTTACAGCATTTTAGGTTGTATCTGTTTGCTAATACAGATTAGCAAAACCCCACTGATTAAGAAAACATTCAAACAAGTAAAAAAGAAAGATAGTAGAACCAGCAACAACACAATCATTGCCAGTTTAAACATGTTTAGGTCATGTTATCGCTATAGCTTCTTCTGTATTCTTTTGCATATTTTTTAAAAGACTTATTTATGTTACGTATATGAGTGCTCTGTCTTCGTGCACATCAGAAGAAAGCATCAAATACCATTATCTATGGTTGTAAGCTGCCATGTGGTTACTGGGAATTGGACTTGAGACCTATGAAAGAGCAGACAGTGCTCTTAACAGATGAACCTTCTCTTTAGCCCCTCTTTCCCTTATTTTCCAGTTAATCCCAGACACATATTTCATATGAAAACTTCATTTTTCTTTAAAGGACAAGAATTTTTTTAAACTATACTACCCTGGTCATTTTTTAAACGTTGAACTTTTAAAATGAAAACATTTTTAAAAGCTATTATTCATTAGTGAACTTCTAATTTGCTTACATATACAAAGTTTTTACATCTAATATAGTGACAAAGGGAAGTACCTGTCAGAGCTGAACCTGCATTTAAGCTGGTAACTTAATTGATATTCTTGTTTCCTCATCTTAACTGCTACCAGTTATTTCACCTGAGTTGCTCAAAATCATTCTTGCAGTTTCTGCTTAAATATTATCTATACCAAGATAATCTGTTTCCAAACCCAGCTGTAGAGCAGAATGTCAGCCTGTATCTTCCTAAAGAGTTGTTTCTACTACAAATAATTCTTAGGAGTTAAACTCCAAATCACCTGTTTTAAAACAACTATTTAGAACCATTTTGGCTGTTTTTTGTTTTGTTTTGTTTTTGTTTTTCTTTCCTATGTTCTTCTAACTTTGTTACCATTTGTTGTGGTTTGTTTGTTTGTTTGTTTGTTTGTTTTATTGGGCAATTAGGGTTTTTTTCAGTTTGTTTCCTCTTTTTCACCATCTTTCTAAACTTCTTACTTCTTTTTCCCTTTCTTTTGTGTGATCTTCTTCTTTTTCCCTACCACTGTCCTTTATTTTATTCATTTTTTATTTTTCAATAATTAATCATCAACTGCATACTTCATTCTTTTTTTGCTGTTTTCCCCCCCTGTGATCACTGATGCATCAAGCCCGACTTTAACTGACTTCAAATATATTCCTTTACCTATTTTGTTTGGTGTTACTGCTTTTACAAACTGTTCTCTCATGTGTGGGTGAGTGTACAAAGCGCTAAGCCCACAAGAGAAGCCTCCTCAGTAAGAACATCCTCAGAAAAAAACTGAAGATACCTATCCAACAAGTATGAAAATTCCAACACAGGATCATGGGAACAGGAAAAAGCAAAATGAGGCCTTAGAAAATCCTAACCCCTCAAAATAAGCTAATCCAAAGACAATGAAGCAGACCAGCCACTTGCCAAAACATTCAAACATGTAATTGCAAGAAATGGCAGCGCAAACTTCACCTCAGAATCTAAGGGACTGCAAAGAATCAAAATAAATCTAGATATATATAGAGAGAGACAGATAGACAGACAGACATCTTCATTGAGATTGTAACAGAAATTTCACCAAGTCTAGGAAAAGAAATGGCCATCCAAACACAAGAAACATTTATAACCCCCAAAAGACATGACTCGAACTAAAGAACCACTCAACACACTATAGTTAACACTGTAAGAGTACAGAGCAAAGAGAAAATATGAAAAGCTGCAAAAGAAAAATATGAATTCAATTATGAAGGCAAACTCATCAGAAGAGCACCGACTTTTTCAGCAGATATCCTAAAAGCCAAAAATGAATAGCTTTTTGTATTTCCAGCCTTGAAAGTAAACTGTTGACTGAAACTACTGTATCTAGCAAAATTCTCCTTTAAAACTGATGAAGAAATAAAGATCAGTTAGGAAAAGTTCAAACTAAAGCAATTCCAAGCCATCACACCAGCAGCTCAGACAACACATACAAGAATCCTACACAGAGATGTCAGAAAAGAATAATGTAATGAGATAAGCAGAAAAGAAAATGAGAACTAGGGATGAATAATGTCCAATATAAGAACCCAGAAAGCTTCTTATATAAATAGAGGAGAAAAAAACAGAACAAGGAATATTCAAATTAACAAAGAAAAAAATGAAGAATTGACAAACATCTCTCAATAATAACTCTAGAAGATAAATGTTGCCTATTTATGTAATCAAAATAAACAGATTAACTCACTGGATTAAAAACAAAATCTAGGCCAACAAAATGGCTCAGTGGGTAAAGGTTTTTGCCACTGAGGCTGATGACTTGAGTTTGATACCCAAGGCTCATATGGTAGAGGGAGAGAACCAACTCCTACATCATGTCCCCTGACCTCCAATGGTATACAATGGCACATGCATGCATGTGAAAGTGTGTGTGTGGGGGGGGGTGCATGCATGTACAAACAAAAAATAATAAGAGATAATTTAAAATAATAAAACATTTTAAAACGATTTCTGTTTATTGCCTACGATAATCAGACTTCACTGGCAAAGAAATGCACAGAGTGAAGGTAGAAGAAAAAACACCAATATTATCAAGAAGTGGAAGCTGACAACAAACACTATCCTCATACCTGACAAAGGTTACCTCAAAAGTAGTCAAAGGAAAGAAAAAAAGAGCTGAAGAGCTGGCTATGTGGCTAAGCATGCTTGCTATACAAGCACAATATTCGGAGTTCAGATCTCTGGCATCCATGTAAAAAGCTAAGTATGCTTTGACATAACTATCAAGGCAAAGAGGTAAATTAAGACAAACAAGATACACAAAGAAGAAAGGAAAAGTGAAATTTTTCCTATTTGCAGATGATGTAATCCTACACTTTAAACACAATAAAGATGTGAACAAAAATCTCTTTGATTTCAAAAACAATTTCAGCAAAGTAGTATATAAAATCACACAAAATCACTACTTTTCTACATATTAATAACGAACATGTAAAAAAACAGAAACATGATCTTATGTACAAAAGCTTAAAAATCAGTAAAATAAGCATAACCAAGAAGGTGAAAGACCTCTATAACAGCACCAAGAACTGACAAGTACGATTGCAGCAAGTTAAAAAAAAAAAAAACTTCTGCACAGTAAAGAAGCAAGCCACTATGAACCCAGTTGTTTTGTTTGTCTCCAAAATAGACCATATAATTGGTCACAAAGCAAGCCTAAACAGATACAAGAAGATTGAAATAATCCCTTGTATCCTATCTGATCACCATGAACTAAAACTGGACCTCAATGACAAAAACAGCAAAAGGCCTACACACACATGAAAACTGAACAACTTGCTTCTAAATGACAGCTGGGTCAGAGAAGAAATAAAGAAAGAAATTAAAGACTTCCTAGAATTCAATGAAAATGAAGGCACAACATACCCAAACTTACGGGGACACAATGAAAGCAGTGCTAAGAGGAAAATTCATAGCACTAAGTGCCTTCAAAAAGAAATTCGAAACATCTCATGCAAGCAACTTAATGGCTCACTTGAGAGCCCTAGAAAAAAAAAGAAGCAGACACACCAAAAAGGAATAGACGGCTGGAAATAATCAAACTCAGGGCTGAAATCAATAATTTAGAAACAAATAAAACAATTCAAAGAATCAATGAAACCAAGAGCTGGTTCTTGGAGAAAATCAACAAGATAGACAAACCCTTAGCCAAACTAACTAAAAGGCAGAGAGAAACTATCCAAATCAACAAAATCCGAAACGAAAAGGGGGACATAACCACAGACACTGAAGAAATCCAAACAATAATTAGGTCTTACTTCCAAAGTCTATATGCCACAAAATTTGAAAAAAAAAAATTTTATGCTGATCCTCATGCCAGGTGTGGTGGTGCATGCACTTGAGAGGCAGAGGAATGTGGATCTTTGTGAAACTGAGGCCAGCCTGGTCTACAAAATGAGTTCTGGGACGTTACACAGAGAAGCCCTGTCTTAAAAAACAGAAGAGGAGGAGGAAGGGGAGGAGGAGGAGGAGGAATACTAATCCCCACTAGCTCACTCTGAGTAAAAGGGTTTACAGATACAGACACTAACATGTAAAAGCTCTTTAACAATGTTAGTTCTCTTCCGGCATGCCAATGGATTTGACCTAAGGGTCAGACTCAAAAAGCTGGCTACTCTAAAATAAAGCACCCTGCACCCAAGAAAAGTCAGTTTATAAATTTTGCCATGTGCAATTTGTTTGACTTTTCAAGAACTCCAATTAAATGTGCAATAATCATATACTATACTGTGCCTATTCATCTTTTCAAAGTCACTAGAGATCTCCTTTGCTAAAAAACAAGACAGGAAAAGACCTATGAATTGGAGTACAGGAAATTGTGAACAAGGTTTAGATTGGGAAAAGCTCCTAGAAACATTTTCTTTTTCAGTATTACAATTAGCCCCATTTAACAAAAGAACCACTCTGTGAAGGGGGAAAAAAATTCATGAGTAAACCAGGACAGTGTGCAATTTCAAGTTATTTTAATAAGAACTAGAATATCTGCCACAGACAACCTACTAGTTTTCACATTCACAAGCAGCTTTCCTTCCATTATTATTTGTCTTTTCACCTTTGTTTACATCATTATTGTAAGGTTGAATTTCCTGTTCAAAATCACTTTTCAACTTATGTAACCCAAAATATGTTAATCATTTTCCTTCTAAATAAAATGTCATGATTATTTTATGTTCATATAAACTAGAGACTTCTGTATTTTCTTTTATTCAAGTTTGAATTCTGTGATTCTAGAAACTTGTTTGCTTAAAATATTTAAAATATATTTCTGTTAAGGAACTGAATTTTTATTGAAACAGGAAAAAAAGTTTAAAATCTAATGGAATGATAAATCCTTGACTGCCCTCACCAAGAAAACAACTACTGTGGTAAATACTCACTGTTGTTCCAAACTATTGTCTCTATGACAAGTCACTATGACATGGAAGAAAAATCATAATATACGTAGAAAACTAGGTATTCCATTTAAAGTACTAATAAAACTTGCATTAAAAAACCTTAATACTATTTATTGTCCTTTTATTTTTTACTCAATTTTAATGTCCAAATGTTTTATTCCTATATTATAAAAATAACCACTACAAGTTCTACCCCAGATTCTCAGTCACTCACCCGCCCGCCATCTTATGAATCCTGTGCTTCCTCTCCGCCTGTGGATTCCACCAAAGAAGACTCTATAAAGTAAATGTGAAGACAATTATTGCCAAATATGAAAGAACAGAGATTCTTCACAGTTCAGAAGGCAAATCAGTCAGCCTTTGACTAACAAGAACTTAGAGTCTACACAAAGACTAGAAAGTAGGAACAGATCATATGCATCAACTTTAAAATACCTAAATATTCTTAGGATACAAAAACTCTCAATAAATTCAGTTATTTGTTGCCTGGTATCTACATGATGTTTCTGCTTTCCCAAGCTCACAGAAACACCCAACTTATCAATGAAATTAAAAAAAGAAAAAAAAGACATGAAGACAAAAAAAAAGTGATTTGATTTGAACGACATTAAAGGTTCTTTATTCTAATTAGTATAACAATTATGTATCTATAAACATACTGATGCAGTGAAAAACCTACCCCAAGACTAAATCTGCAACTTTGCTGTTCTTCCTATGTTTACATTCTTACCTAATGTTACAACAGACTCACTATCAAAAAACAATTTTCTTCCAGTACCACATAAGCAAAATTTATGCCAAGAAGAAATATTATAACAGATTGATTATATCACTTTTTCTGTTAAGAGACACAGTGCTGAATCCTTTCCATAATTTACCATAAGAGCAACACAGGAGTACTGTATACTGAACGTGTCTGTTCCAAAATTTATACATTGCAGTCCTAATCCTCAGCGTGATATATCTGAAAACAGAGTCTTTGGGAGGGGAGTAAGGTTAGATGAGGTCATGAGAACACGACCCTGTTGTGGAAGTAAGGCCCTTAAAAGAACAGACACAACTAAATTTTCTCTTTTGTGATCTCTTCACTATGTGCAAACAAAGCAAGAAAGTTTTTCCCCAAATTCTATCATACTGGTATCTCTATCTCAAACATTCAGCTTCCAGGACTGTGAGAAAAATTCTATTGTGCACCCAGTCTGTACTTTGTTATGACAATCTAAACAAATACTGAGATATTTTTCAAAAATTATAGAAAAGAAAAATATAGCTTAAAGAAACGAAAGCCTGAATTTAAATGCAACTTTCACACAATACTACCCCACTAACACCTCGTACAGGACTAAGCCTCATAGGTATTACCAGCTTTGCTACACATAAGAATTAAAAAGACTTCCCCTATGGAATTAATGTATCTAATCATATAATATAGACTAACAGCTGGACTGCTAAAGAATCAGTTCCTTTAGGCCTGAAACACAAGAAACTTTTACTGGAAAAAAAAAAAAAAAAAGATCAATGATAGCATTATGTGAGGGGATCAAACAATGCAACACAAAGATTTTCAGGAGAAAGCAACTGTCAAGGTTAAAGACAAGGGTGTGAGACACGTAGGGTATGAACAAAAGTTATGAAATAAATAGACACCATGAAGCTAGAACAAGACACAGTCAATTATATTTGAAATGAACTTGTCAATAATTCAACTAACATAAATTATCTTTTTATGTTAAAAACATTAAAAATCCTATTAATAGGGGAGGGGAGAAAAGGAAGGGGAGGGAAAGAGGAGGTGAGAGGGAAGGGAAGGGAAGGGAGGGAAGAGGGAAAGGGAGGGGAGGGGAAGGAGAGGGGAGGGGAAGGAGAGGAGAGGGGAGAGGAAGGAAGGGAGAAGAGGAGGGAAGAGGGAAGGGGAGGGGAAGGAAGGGGGAAGGTCAAAGGGGAAGGGAGTGAAGAGGGGAGGAGAGTCTATTATTGAACACAGTATGGTATAAGTAACAACAGAAAAACACAGGATAGTAAAAAATCTAAATTAATCTTGCAAAAGAAGATAGCTTCCTTGAGAAGACACAAACTGATACTTTGAGATGAATATGAAGAAGATACAGATTAAACACAGCTATGAAATAGTGCTATGTAGAGAAGAATTACACAAAACCTTTCTAGAATATGAAGTATAAAGCTGGGCTAAAAAATGATGACCTATGTTGAAACACTGTGCTGTAGGCCAGTAGTTAGGAACATTAAAGCATTAAAGTCTAAATTTGTATAGTGTCAAAACTAGGTTTAAATTATAATGTGATTCAACAGGTCATATGTCCACTTGTCAAAACTCAAACATTAAAAAGGTCTACAATAAAAAGTACCATCAGACCTTTGTCTGGTATTTGCTTAGTTCACAGCCTGTTTCTTTTCCTGAGGTTAAGTATTAGATTCTTCGTCCCCCCACCCCCACCCCAGCATCTCACAACAATGTATACAGAATTATATAATTTGTGTAAAAAAAAATCCTCTTTTTTGTTGTTGTTGTTTGTTTGCTTTTCAAGACAGGATTTCTCAGTATCTCACTTTGTAGACCAGGCTGGCCTCGAACTCACCAAGATCTGCCTGCCTCTGACTCCCAGAGTGCTAGAATTACAGGTGTGTGCCACCACACCAGGTTTAATTTTTTTTTTTTTAATTTCTATAGTGCCAATTTTTTAAGGCTTCCAGATGCTAGTAATAGTGAGATTCAGGTGATGGCAATTCAGATGCTTTTTAATGTGCCTGTATTTCACAAATCTTCACCCATTACTTTCATATGAAAAAGGACTATTTGCATATTCCCTATAAAGCAAGATTCCAAAAGGCTTTCTCAAAGGACCAGGAAAACTAAAATCCAGAAAGGATTGAGAGCTATATCTAACTATTTCTCTTTTAATGACTTTTAAGAGACAAGGGTAGTAAGTCAGACATGAAAAAGAAAGATGGAAGAAAGAAGAAAAGAAAGAAGGAAAGAAAGAAAGAAAGAAAGAAAGAAAGAAAGAAAGAAAGAAAGAAAGAAAGAAAGAAAGAAAGAAATATTAAAAAAAAGAAAAAGATCAAATCATAACTTGCTATGAAGAATTGTCTTATGTAATGGCACATACCCTTAAACCCAGAATTTAGAGGGCAGAAGCAGGCCAGTCTCTGTGAGTTCAAGGCCAGCCTAGTCCACATAGTGAGTTCCAGAACAACCACAGCTATATAGTGAGATCCTGTATCTAAACAAGCAAATAAATACATTATATACACATATAAGAGGAGAAAAAAAAAAAGCTAAAGGAGTAAGTCTGTCAGGACAGCTATAATAATATATCAAAAAGGAGAGGAGGACCTCCTCTATCAGTGGACTTGGGGAGGGGCATGCATGCAGAAAGGAGGGGAGGGTGGGACCGGGAGGGGAGGAGGGAGGGGCTTATGGGGGGATACAAAATGAATAAAGTGTAATAAATAAAAATAAATAAATAAATAAGTAGATAAATAAATAAATAAATATAGGAGGAAAAAACTTACCGTTTTTCACAGTGGACAAACACAAGGATCTCCTGGAAGGTAGTCCTATACAATGTCAGCTAGTAAAAACTAAAGTGAACATGAAAGTAACTGTAAAACATAATTCTGTTAATGTTCTAATAAGAATATATTTCCCAGCTTCCTAGAGAGTTTGTGGGGGTTTTGAGTTATCTTTCTCTGTAAGTATCTTAATTCTAAATTCTACATAACTTGGTTAATTCTCTATTTACAACAGTTTGGACAGTTTTTCCTCAGAATTCCTCAGACACTGCTGCTATACCATTTCCCAAGAAGCCTAAAACAATTCCAATTTCAGATTCTTTAGATGTGTGCATTCACATGTCTTATCAACAGCCACTGTGTGAGGCATTTAATGGACCCTTTCTACCTGAAAAGCTTATATCCTTCAAATAATTTCAGTAATTATCTCACTCTGCCGCTTCTGACTTCTCTGCAAAAGACTGCAGTTGTGATGTTGGGAACTTCTGTAACTATTTCCAATTCTCTCAGCTTCTCTTCCTCCTGTTGTCCCTCTCTTGCTTTTCCTCTCTTCATCTTAACTCAAGTTATTATCCAAATCACTGTCTTCCTTCGTCAGCCTCCCAAGTGCTGGGATCACAGGCGAGCATTATGTGACACTGACTTTTAGACTGTTTCTATATTGTTTGGGTTTTGTTGATGTGGCTTGGTTATTTCTTTTAAGGCACAGTCTCAAGTACTCCAGATTAGCCTCAATCTCATTGTGCAGTCGGGGATGACCTTGAACTTCTCAATCTCTATCCCAAGTGCCTACATTATAAATATACACTATCCTACTCAGTTAGTTTGATCAAACCAAGATTTTGCTGCATGGTAGGCAAGCACTATATCAGCTGAGTCATATCTCCAATCCCCACTTATTTCCTTTTTTTTTTTTTTAACCTTTTAGGAATTCTTGTTTTATTTTTGAACCTCTCCAAAAAAATTTTCCATTCTTCTAAAGTATATTTAAGAAGTTATAAGAATAATAATTAAATATAATACAGTTACAATTTCTGATATAAGTAGATCTCCTAGTAATTGCCATCATAATATTAACTAGAGAAAAGGAATAGTGGCCCAAGAAACTCAAGCCAGCCATTTTTTTTATCTTTATTTCATTTTATTTTTTATGTTATTTATTTTTTTATAATTTTTTATTTTTTATATTAATTACAGTTTATTTACTTTGTGTCCCAGCTGTAGCCCCTTCCCTCATTCCCTTCCAATCCCACCCTCCCTCCCTCATCTACTCCTTGCCCCTCTCTAAGTCCATTTATAGGGGAGGTCCTCCTCTGACCCTAGCTTATCAGGTCTCACCAGGGCTGGTTGCAATGTCCTCCTCTGTCAAGCCAGCCATTTTAAATTCACATAATATTTACTGAATACACAGCTAGCTCTTCATGATGATTCACATCTGTAATCCAAGCACATTAGAGGCGAATGCAGGAGGATCATGAGTTTCAGACTAGCCTGAGCTATATGCTAAGTTCTATGGTCGCTCAGGCTACATAGGACCCTGCCTCAATAAACAAAGCAAAACCCCCACATGTGTATGTATACATATCAAGATGTCTGCTGAACGAAGGTATGTTACAGAGGATGATAGTGACAGCCAATACTTATGAAGAAATTACTATGAGCAAAATATTGTGCACTGCTACTTAAAATTGTCCTGGATCATCTCTCTGGCAAACGATAAAACCAAAATAACAATACATATTGTCTGACTTGAACACTACAAGCTTTTAAGCACTGACGATTGCCACATATACACCATAACCTCTTCCTAGGCGTACCATTCTGCATTCTTTATAGTCAGTATGGTCATTTGAGTTCTAGCTGACAAAATGTGAGAAACAAGGAGCGCCACTGTTAGGCTGGCCCACTAAAATATCTCCTCTGGATGTTCTTCTATGCCCTTTCCTTTTCAGGCCTGGCGCAAATGAGCAATGCATTGACAGGAACCATTTGCAGAAGACGGTGTAGAACTACAGAGAACCAGTGTATCACTGAGGAATACTACACCTGTTTCTCACTTTGCTGAGCAAGATATAAATTCAAGTTATATACCACCTTGTCTGTGTCTGTGCGTGTATAACTATATAAACAACTGTCAAAACAGCTAACATCATTAATCTGCTGCCTCTAAAACCATAAAATCTCAGCATAGATTATTCAAGTATATTAATAACCATAATATATGGCAACATTAAAATAGTTTAACACTATTAAGATTATTATTAATATTAAGAGAAAAACAACTAAGCTGGAAAGATGGAAGCTGAAAAAAACCATGCTTGGTATTTAATTACCAAAACTGGGTAGGGTTGAGTGAGGAAAATGAAGATCAATAGTAACTATTTTGAAACATAAGCACCTAGAGAAATATAAAACAGCAGACCCAAGACAGACCAGCTACCACATACAACTGTTTGAAAGAAAGCATTAATCTATTTTGAGTCAGGCTAAGAGACAACAGGTTCATATCTCTCATTTACTAATCTGTTTCAATTTAATAATTCAATCAAAAGATCCTCATTCCACCAATTAAAAAAAAATTGAGCACAAGGGATTAGACACTAGACAGCAGTAAAAGACAGGTTGGATAAGGATATCAGTCAATTATAATAATTACTAGAATAATAAAATTTATAATTAAATATAACCATTATGCTCTAACTAAATTTGCTACTACCATACTCTCTCCAACTCTCATTTCCATCAGATTCCACTCCAGGTGTTTCACAGACAAAAAAGTGCCAATAAAGTCTGAAAAAACCTAAAAAATCATTTCACTTTTTGAAATTCTACAACATCATCTTAAATGTCTACACTTTAAAAACTTTTTATCTTCTTTACCCAAAGTATTTCTCATATAATAATCTATTTTTTAAAAATCTTTATTAATAATATGCTCTTTAGGAAATAGTACACAGGCAGTAAGTATGTAGACAGTCATGTCTCATTTCTCTTGCGAATTCATAGGACAATGTATGCAAAAACATATAGGGCTGTGTTACATATCCTGATTGTATTCTAAAAGGTACTTTGAAATACCAAGCATCACCTTACTCTAGGTTTATTAAAACAATTCATATAAACTTCACAAAATCTCAACCATCACCTTGTACAAGTGAACTTATAAAACTCTGCTAATTATAGCAGACTGCATTGTTTCCGAACTCAAGTAGGTCCTAAAAATGTAATATATCTGAAGACACCCAACTCATATCTTTAAAAAACAAACTATTCCAAGCAAAGCATTACAAAATGGCTTTGCAAAAACATGCACAAAATAGGTTTCTAAGTCGTTGTTCAACATGGGTATTACACAATAAACATGGAATGTGTAGTACTGGATTTATATGTAATGACAACTACTAAAGAAAAGTGGTTGAAAAATCCTTCTTCCTGCCCTTCTCAACAACTGGGATAAAGCTGTTCAGAGGAATTTATTCCGGTCACCTTCCCTCAACAGAGACGAGAGGAAGAAAAACATGCTGCCATGGGGCAGAATACAGAACAAACTGTGCCCTCCAAGCTTCATTCAGTAGCTGTGGGCTGAATCAACATGTTTATCTTCTAGTCCACAGCTGAGCTCATTCTAAAGTGTAATGTACTTGAAAGAAAACATTTTTAAAATGGAACTAATAAAAATGATTTTGCTAGCAAATTTAGTCAAGTTCCTTGTATATAAAGGCCAAATATAAATGAAATACATCTTCCATTGTGTCAAATTGTTGACTTTTTTAATTTTTTTTATTAATTACAATTTATTCACTTTGTATCCTCCCCTCCCAACCCCACCTTCCATCCCCCTTCTCCACCCATGTCCCTACCCTACCCCTGTCCACTGATAGGGGAGGTCTTCCTCCCCTTCCATCTGACCCTAGCCTACCAGGTCTAATCAGGACTGGCTACATTGTCTTCCTCTGTGGCCTGGTAAGGCTGTTCCCCTCTCAGGGGGAGAAGATCAAAGAGTAGGCCAATCAGTTCATGTCAGAGACAGTCCCTGTTCCCATTACTATGGAACCCACTTGGACACTCAACTGTCATGGGCTACGTGCAGGGGTTCTAGGTTATCTCCACGAATGGTCCTTGGTTGGAGTATCAGTCTCAGAAAAGACCCCTGTGCCCAGATTTTTTGGGTTTTGTTGCTCTCCTTGTGGAGCTCCTGTCCTCCTCTCCAAATGCCCCTCAACTGAGGAATGGATATAGAAACTGTGGTACATCTACACAATGGAATATTACTCAGCAATAAAAAAAACAAGGAAATCATAAAATTTGCAGATAAATGGTGAGAAAAGATCATGCTGAGTGAGGTATCCAGAAGCAGAAAGACACACAGGGTATATGTTCATTCATAAGTGGATATTAGACATATAATATAGGATAAACACACTAAAATCTATACACTTCAAGAAACTAATCAAGAAGAAGGACCCTGGCTAAGATGATCAATCCTCATTCAGAAAGGCAAAGAGGATGGACATCAGAAGAGGGAAAAAACAGGGAATAGGACAGGGGCCTGCCACAGAGGGCCTCTGAAAGACTCTATCCTGCAGACTATCAAAACTTATGGCCAACCTTCGGGGAGAGTGCAGGGAATCTTATGAAAGAAGTGGGAAATATATTTTTTTTTTAAATAAAGAAGATTTAAGGAAACTCGAACTCTAGAAATCTGATCTAAGAGTCAAGGGCAGTATGGCTTCTTAGCTCTGCCAAAAGTTTTTGAAAGTTACTTCCTGTAATAGAGAATTCACTGTTCTTGGACAAACAATAATAAAAGTCATTTCTACACCTTGATCAGTCTTTCCTTTCCTTTTAAATTCACTGTTTGGCCAAGGCAAAGGCTATCGTTATAATCTTAAAGAAAAATTTAAACTTCTGTCATTATATTTCTATTCATTTACTTCTGGGAATTGTTTATTTATTAAAATGACCTGAATGATAACTATATGATAGATACAAAAAAATAAAAGTGAGCAAAGAGCTTTTTGCCCAGCTGAGATTATGGAATTATCCAAATGCATAACCTAGGCCACAAAAAGATGAAACTACGAAAGCAAGTAACATGAGTTAACCTTGTAACATGATTTAATGCTTTAACTAAAGCACTCCTTTGGTAATGACAACTAGTCTGATCTTTGCAATTATTAATTATAAATTGGGGAGGGTCTTGGAAGACAAGGTCTCGTGTAGCCAAGGTTAATTTCCAACTTGACCTGCTCTGTAGCAAGATAATCTTCAACTTCTTATCCTCTTCTTTCCATGTTCTGGGTACTAGATTTAAGGGCATGTGCAACCACACCAGGTCTAGGCAATGCTGGAGACTGGACCCAGATCACTGTGCATGCTAGGCAACCACTCTACCAATGGACCTAGATCCTTAGCCTATTAATCAGAGCTGTAAACACGCATACAAACTATAGTGTTTGTTACACTATCATTAAATATTTTGCAAAACTCAATAAAATGTTAATCTGAATTTATTGTATATAAATTATAACTTGGTAAGTTTAAAATTCCATAATATATAATTACATTTATCAAATGACAACAGCTTTTTAGCATAGGCATTAACCAAAGATCTTCAAAGAATACGAAAATCAGTGTTTAAGAGGTTAACTTTCAACCTCAAGAATAGAAATATAGGACTCAAAAGCATACCTCATTCTACTCAATTTGGCCATGCAGGTATCCAGGAATAATGGCTGAGCAACTTGCCTAAAGTCTAGACCTCTAATGATGTAAGGAAGTGATCACTCAGATTATAAACTAAGTTTACAGCAGTTACTTAATAATAAAAAATAATGCATTTATCTAAAGAATGGACAAGAAATATACAGGAAATGTAGATTGATCAAATTAAACACACAAAGAAAATCACTGCCACATTTGGACTTTTATGTAAGAGCTTTCACTTACCTGACATATGGACCTGTTTAGTCAAACAGTTTGAATGTAAGCCCAAACCCTTACTTCACTAAGCCTTTCTGCTACCATACAATCGACACAATGCAGTATTTTTATCTAAACTTTTATACATCATTATATATACATAGACAGAAGAGTCCTTTTCTATGTTAAATAACTGTGTAGTCTAAGGAATCCGAAGACATCACATAAAAATATAATGCTAACCTACATGCCTGCAAAATTACAGGACTTTTTTTTTTTTTTGTAAGACTAAAGAATGAGAAGAAAATGCAGAAATAAGCAAATCCCTAACATACGTGTTGAGCATTACTTCTGTCACATTAAACAGCACATCAGGTTTACTTTAGCAGTGCCAGGGGAAAGATTTACTCTCAGGATACCACTACACCTCTTTCTATCATTTCAGGAATAAAAAGGTCAAATAATGGGGGAAGAGAAGAGTTAATATGAACAAGGATAAAATTCACATGGCTCTAAAACTGAACATAACAGCTTCAAGCAGACATCAGAGATCCATTTTTATCTCTATAAGAAAAAAATAACGACCACCCCCTTTTATTTCCACTGAGAACTAGATTTTACAACTCAGAGCATTTTCTAACAGTAAAGTCAAATGGTCAAGTAACTTCCAATTATTCCAATCCTCCAAACACACTAGCTGCCCTGTTAAAAGCAAATGTAACACAGGTCTCAGCAGTCACCAAATAATCCAGGTCACGCCACCCCCCAAAAAAAATCACCAGAACAAACTTTCTGAAATTATCTTGGTATAAAATGTTTACTTTGCAAATCAGGAATGACTCCAAAACTAGGGAAATAGCAAACACGAGGATGCACACCTGGCTCACAGTATGAGAGGTGAGATAGGTAAGTTATTTCAAAGCACAAAACTACCACTCCAAAAAAATCATGTATCAACTCATATGCAACAAGCCCTAAGATCTAGAAAAATAGTATCCCCTATTAACACATGCAGAAAAGGGGAAGTGAAAACAAAAACTTAAAATATAAACCCTATTAGGTCCAGTAGCTACCTAATTTGAGTAATTTAACTACTTTAATTTCACTTTATCATCACAGCTACTCTAATCACATATATTCTATTAAAAAACAGTACATTTAAATTATTTAACCAAAGTGACTTAACAGAAAAATGGCAACAGACTCCATGAACCTAATTATGACAAATGAAAGACCTTTCCCCCAAAGGAAAATATTCAAAGTTATTAGGGCTCTCAAAGAATTCAAAAAGGTTCACTTCATTGTTGATCTGTCAAAGTTTGGTCTGAGGAGCTAGCTAAAATTAATCACAGTATTTAAAAAGAAGAATCAAGTTTTAAACAAGTATTTTACAAACAGAAGTAAGAATACATCCTTGGGGTGATAATGATGCTAATTTCTTTGCAAGTATTTTTTTTTTCTTTTTCACTGTCAATACCATCCAAAAAAGCATTAACTATCTATCCACTCCTCAAAATGTTTGCAAATAAGCAATATGAAGGGTATAATGTATAAGAGAACTAGAGAAAACAAGACCTACATTTCAATCATTCTGATTTCCCCATTACTACAAAGTCCACTGATGGTTACAACTGAAAGAAAGCACACTACTCCAGAAATAAGCAGACGGTGGCACGGTGATGCCTAGAAATATAGTACTCAGAAGGCTGAAACAGACTTGGCAGGAATTTGAGGTTTGCCTGAACTACATGTTAATTACCAGTTCAGCCAAGGCTAAGCAAGACCATGTCCAAAAAAAAAAAGGAGGAGGGGCATAGAGGGGAGGACAGAAAAGAGTAGGACCATAAGCCTAAACAGTACACAGAATACCATTAATTAAAGCAAAATCAAAGTTCAGTTGCACAACTGACCACTCTGTAGGCAACACTCCTAAGATCCCAGCTTCGCTATATTAATTATCTGCTATCTGCATCAAGGTTTCCTTTGGCTTCCAACATTTTTGTGGATGTTGTTCATGTGTTACCATCTTTCATCTAGCTTTTTTTTTTTTTGCTTTTCAAGTCAAGGAATCTCTGTGTAGTCCTGGGAGTCCTGGATTCATATTGTAGACTAGGCTGCCCTCAAACTCACAGAAATCTGCCTGCCTCTGCCACTCAGAGTGCTGGGATTACAGGTGTGAGCCACCATGCCCAGCTCTTTCATCCAGTTTTGTTGACTTCAATATATTTACACTTTTATGTTCTCTTAATACCATTTAAGTGAAGAGAGAAATGTATCGTTTCTGATAATCCTGGAAAGATTTTTTCAGCTCTCTTTTAAATGTAGTTATTATTATTGCATGTATGATACGTGAGTATCATATCATACTCACATAGGTATATGAGTATATTATGTAGAAGTCAGAAACAACTGTAGACTTTATGCTCTCCAACCACCTGTATGTTGGTTGCAGGGATTCAACTCAGGCAATCAGGCTAACATAAATGCTTTATCTGCTGAGCCATCTATGGCAGTCTCCTTGTTATTATTTTTTAACCCTTCTGACTATGTCTATTTTTCCTACCACACTTAACTGTGAATGAGTTCCTCTGCCACCTCTTATTTGGTTTGACCTTTCATTTTTATATTTGTGGTTTCCCCCAAATGTACAGTGGTCTTGGACTGTTGGATTTATATCTAAGCAAAAGACCCTGAAAAAATGGTTGAAATATCTACGTAAAGAAAGGTCTTGGCAACTAGAGTTCCAGTGGTGAGCTACCAGTATATGAAGATGTTGGTATATCTTCAGCTTTACACAGGAGGTGGGCAGGATGGGTATAATCAGAGTTCTGGGAGTAGACGACAGCCTAAAGTTTCTCAGTTCAGATGTATATTTAGTCTTGGTCTCCCTTCTTTCACCTCATCAACTGTCTACTACCCTGTTTTCAACCCAGGCATCTTCTCTATAACTGTGCAAAAAATAAGCCATGGACTCCTAAGTCAATGCATTGAGTTTAAACTAATTATTCATCTACAAAAATACATGAGACTAGCTAGAAGACCCCACCTGTTCCTCAATCAAACTCCTTTTTCAACCCTATTCTGATTCCTACTCTCCTTTGTATCTGAAGTCTCCAAATGCTGAAGTTCTTGGCAACTTCAGAAAAACACAATATTGTACTTCATATGGCTATCACTATTATGCCTTACAAGCTGTAGTGATTGTTCACTGGAGTCCATTACTGCCTTCCACCAGCACTATTTTTAAAAGTATAGCAATTTCTGTCTTCTGTGGCAATCTCTTGTCTCATTATTTTTCTTCCATTTTGGTAGGGATTGGGGAAAGAAAAGGAGATGTTTGTTGTTATTATATGCCTCATTTTTATTCAGACCTGCTAGAATGTGCCTCTGAGATCAGGATACAAACTGACTATAGGACTCATTACAAGAGTGAAAATTTCTCAACATTTACAGCATCACAATCTTGCATCAGATTCTTTCTACACAAAGTACCTAGAAGACCCAAACCGAAACAAAAAGGATAGTGGCTGCTGCATACTGAAAGAGTTAAGAGTCTGATGTTTAATGAACATAAACTTTCAGTTTTCCAAGACAAAAAAAAGTTCTATAGATTCATAGCAGAGAACAGTTGTGCAACAACAGAACTAACAAATGGCAGTGAACACTTTAAAATGGTAAATTATGTGTGTATAAACATATGTTAATAAAAAGATTCACCTATTCAAAGACTCTTTCAAAGATCACCCCTGCAGTTACCTTCTTATTTACCCACAACATTCTAACACATATCATGGTTTACTTCCATCATAACACTTATCACTACATGAAATGTTCCTGTTAATTACTTGTTTATTATCTCTACCCTCCCATTAGAGAGGAGGCACCTGGGACACATTCCAACAGTAACTGTACGAACTGTAATAAGAATATGACAGGAAAGATCTCAATAAACATTTAGCAATTAATAAGTGAATTACAGGACCAGGTACTAGGAAGCTTAGGCAAAAGGAGCGCCTGAGAAACAAAGAGACTGTACAAGGGAAAGAGGAAGGCAAATGCTGATGGATTGGTTTCTAGGTTTTAAAGCAGATATACTGAATGAGAATGTTAGTATTCCTAGTCATTGATTTATAAAAACAGAAAGCTTTCCATCTACGAACCAAGTAACAGCTCCTTCTATTTACATAGCTAATGGAGCTACAGGAAGGGAAGAAGATGGTCTTTAAAAATATGTGGAGAAAGGAAGAGAAGAAGGGAGGATGGAAAGGACAGAGATGGGTCTTTTATGTTATTTTAAGAGAGGAAAGGCTTAACTACTTAAGACATCAACAAGGCTTGTTTGAGGATCTTAGAGAACTGTAATATCATACCTTCAGTTTCATCTACAACTTTGTTTTTTCACAAGTGTTCTAAATGTCTTCTTCTTCATAAAAAATTCTTTCTTTTTTCTTTTATTTTAGAGTGGGCTAGGGTGGGAAAGACTTGGGGTGCACAGCCCAGGCTGGACTCCCACACACAAGATCCTTCTTGATTTTAATTAAATCAGGTATATGGAGAAGCTGGGAATTTAGTTTTTCTCTTTGCTTTCATGTTGAGTATAACTCTTTCTACTATCTCAAAATTCTTCAAACTTTTGTCCCATTCAGAAATCTCAAGACAGCCTTGTAATTCTATTTGGCAAAACAAAAACCAGTCTACTGCTAAAATTTATACTAATTCTCTATTACTCTGTAACAATTACTCCAAGAGCTGGCATTAAATACTATAAACTTTTATAATTTATAGCTTCATCCAGTGGATAAGAGACGCTCACTTACATAGTTCAAAAGCTAAATTTCTTAATTAGTTGACCTGTACTATAATCTTAGGTTCTACCTAGGTTCCACTTACTTCCAAGATTCTTGTTCACATGGCTGAAAGTTCACCTTGGCTTTTGACTTACTGTTCTAGCTTTACTTATGTTGCTGTGGTAAAACAACATGACAAAAGGCAACTTAAAGGAGAAGGTTTATTTAAGCTTACAACTCAAAGTTACAATCCATTTTATGTAGAAGTCACAACACAGAAACCCAAAAGTCACATACACACATCAACCTTTCCCTGGGGGTTTTTTCAAAGGTGACTCCAGGTTGTGTCAATTTGACAACTAAAAAGCCATCACATTTATCGTCATTTAAGGGTATCCCACCTTTACATAATTCAAGATGGTATTTTTCCAAGTTGTATACCAAACTGAGTGGGCCTTTGCCCACAAAAGAACAGTAAATTTCTGAGAATGCTGTTGTTTCTTTAGTTCCAAGGACCATGTAAACCAGCACCAGCCATCTCTCATTTGTAGGTCTTGAAAGCACATTTGTCATTGAAACAATGAAGCAACAAGCAGAACATAAAGAGAACAAGCTAAGAGGCGAAGCATATAGAACAGGCTTGACTATGTGAGGATTCTGTCTTAGTAAGTAAAGTAACCAATAACTACCATTTTTATTCTATATTCTAAGTGTGAGGAGAAAGGCTTTTTGCTTTTCTTACTGTTAGCTGAGTTTTCTGTCATTGTCAACAGAAGTCAACTTTTTAAATTTCTAATCATTTAAAACTATCCTATATAATTTCTATAATTTAAAAATGGTTCTAGGAGTTGGAGAAAGATCTCAGGCAGTAAAGTACCTGGTGAGCAAACATAAGAACCTAAGTTTGTGTCCCCAGAACCCCTGTAAAAAGATGGGCATGGTGGTACATTCTATGACCCTATTTCTAAAAGGAGAGGGGTGCAACAGTCCTTGAAGTTCACTGGTCAGACAGCCTAGCCAAATCAGTAAGCTTCAGGGTGAGTGAAAGAACCTACTTTAAAACATAAAGGTGAAAAGCAATCTAGGAAAAATACCTGATTTAGTGAGAACTTTAGAATTTTGGTTTCTATAAAAACACAGAAATACATGTGTTTTCACTTTAATCCTAAGTGTAAGGATATGGGCCTGCTTTGCAGCAGCAGGCATGGGGCCTGATTTTGCCAGGTGCAGATAAAGTTTCTGTGACTGTGTGACTTTTGAAATTCTAGGGACTTTTCAGGGAGAATAAAAATGCTGGGCTCCTGAGTGGGTGGATTGTTGGTTGGTTGAAAAAAAAAGAACTGATAGACTAAGATCAGAAAGGAGAACCCCCCCCATCAGTGGACTTGGGGAGGGGCATGCATGCAGAAAGGGGGTGGGATCGGCAGGGGAGGAGGGAGGGGTTTATGGGGGGATACAAAATGAATAAAGTGTAATTAATAAAAAATTAAAAAAAGTTAAAAAAAACAAAACCAGAAACCTTTACACAACACTGTGCTAGAACTGTAAACTGCTAATATCTGATAGTGTTTTCACCCTTTCCCAGAAATTCCAATTCTAACCTCCTGCCCTGAAATCTGTAAACTGGATGAAGCTGCCATTCACTCCAGCTTCACTTTTAATTGGAAACAACTAAGAATGTGCTGTGCCACAGCAACTTCATAATGCATGAACTCCGGAATGCGTATGAAAACTCATCATTCGATGGTTTTCTCAATTAGGTTCTCTCACGTACATTTTCCAAATAAGTGTATGAAAATTATAAAAAAAAATCCACATTACAAATACATTCATTAAATCTCTGAATTTCACAGCCAATAGGAAATAACTTTAAACATGGTAGTGGTGCACACATGTAACCCAAGGAAGTAGAGGCAGGAGGATGATGGAAGTTCAAAGCCAGCCTCACTATTAATGCAAGTCCAAAGTCAGTCCTGACTACACGAGGCCTGTCTCAAAAAATAAGAAGAAAAAAAAGATAATTCACTGTTTCATAACTTCACGAGTCATAGCATACTTCTCTAACCTACCATGCTATTCATATAGTCTCCACCACATCTATTTACTCTGTATGGAAAAAGCCTGCTGATAGGTAGCAAACAGGAAATCAATTTGTCATTTTCTTTATCCTTAACCACTTTATAATGTATTTCTAAAGTGATTTCATAAATAAAACATGAACCAAAAAAACCCCACAAATACAAAGTAAAGAAACAAGGCTCTCGACTTCTGCACCCAAAAAAATTTTATTTTGCTTTCTACAACAAATTATGAAATTTTACTAGATCATAACACCGTGAATCACAACAAAACCTACTCAGTTCTTATATTGCTACATTTTATTTTGCACAACAGGATTTAGCTCCTATGAGACAATTTACAGACAAAACCTTTACATTACCAAATAGACTTTAACCAAACCATTTCATAGAATGCAAGACAAGTATTCCATTGACAGAGCTGATGGATATTACAAATACAAGATAAATAACAAAAATGGTTATTTGAAGGCACAACTAGTTGTAACACAGAGCAACAACTATTGAAGGTTGAAGGTTCAATCTGTTGAGATACTAAAACAACACACAGGAATAACAAATTCACATAGGCATCATTTTCAATCAAGATTGTTTCAATAAGTTATCGCTTAAATTTGTATTATTTTCCCAAAAGTCAAATTATAAATTAATTGACTACCAAGACATTAGATCCTGATTTGTGACAAAAGAACTGACTTTCTACGTTCATTAATTACTTAGTGCTACAGTTAGGGTGCAATAAGGATCACCCAAGCATCTTGCGTGATGTTAGGTTTGGTGCCAGTTTGAGGATGTAGTAAAAGCTTGAAGCCCTTATGATCACTGGAGACATGCTGTTGGTGCACAGCTCTCCTAAGAGCCTTCTAGCTCTTACAGGACAGTGATTACAACGCGCAAGCGCTGTCCCTCCTCCTCTACCTGTCTCCAAATACGATGGCATGCACTTCCACAGTTATCACCTGCCACCTGACAAGAGCACTTTCAACAAAGCTGAGTACATGTAGGTGCCATATCCCTGAGCCTCCAAAATAGTAATTAAGCTAAATAAATATCTTCTTCTTACAAAGTACCTTACTGAAAGTATTTCATCATAGTATTTAAAACTAGGCTAAAATATATTAAACAAGTAAAACTGTAGAAATCACCTTACTATAGCTTATTTTATCATGTAAATCTTGCAAACTTGTTGAATTCCCTGTTTTATTAATGCACTACATTCCTACAAAGCAAACATTACCAGTAGCTTTAATAAACTCACCAACTAAAAGCTCTACATCTAACTTAAAAGTTTTGGAGGTCACCTAAAACATATCAATAGGCCAGATTTTGAAAAACACAACAGCATTTGCTATGCATACAGGTGGTTTCTATGCTAATACAAAGCCAGGCTGTAAAGTGTTTCCACTACAAAGGAAAATGCAGATATTAGCTTGGCCCATGCTTGATAATAACTGTCAATTCTACACGAGTAATGCTATGTTTGTGTGTCATCTGAATCACCATCTTCAACTACTACAGAAAAATACACAAGAAAATGATTTTATTATTGATAAACCTAACAAACAAGATGAAGAAAGCATTTAGTCTACCTGAATATCAGTATGTAGCTCCTTTTACTCATTGTGTAGGAAGGTATTTACTGAAAAATCAACTTACTTTAATTAAAAGTACAAATAAAATCAGGTAGTATCCAGAAAGGAGCTAAATTATCAAGAACTGATTCAAACAGATAGGCTTGAGAAATAAGGCTAATATTCAAATTAAGAACTGTATTATGGCTGTATTATGGTTTTAAGTGCTGGAAATGTGCGCTACCACTGAACAGCCACAGAGCAACTCTCAACAATGAATTTAACTTCATTATAACTTTTGTATTTTAACCACTAGAGAAAGTAGTTTTATTACACTCCTTCTACACTCATACCTAAATAATGCTTAAACCATACTGTGAAGTAAAGGTGACATATTTTCAAACAGAAACACCTGAGTTCAGGGTGTAATTATCTGTTGAGGATAAAAAATACAATGCTTTGGGGAAGAGAAATTCTCGTAGCCAAACAATAGTCTATATTGTGAAATATTTTTGACTGAAACGTAAAATTATTCTTCAAACAATATTGAAATTGTAAAAAAGAACTAATAGTGGGAGGTGCCAGAATTTATTTACTCTAGTATTTCAACTAGTGCTTTAAAGAATAGTTAATTACCAAAAAGAAACCTATTTGACAAAAATACAGAGAAAATGGTAAAACAGAGAACACAACCAGTAACCCAATCCCCTCTCACAACTGTACAGAGAGTACCATGAGACACCTGAAGAAACAACCACCAAGAAACAATTATAATCAAGAAACTAAAATACTAAGCTCAAAAAGGAGGAAAACTTCAAAATAAAATTGAGTGTTCTGAACTATCATAAAGTAACTGTGAACTTCTGGAAATCTAAAGTAACAGTTTAAGAAATTCACTAACAGACTTCAAGAAAAATTAAATGAAATGCCCAAAGTAAGTTTCTTTCCTAGAAAGATACAGCAAATAAAAAAATTCTTACGTATCAGATTAATTTAGAAGCTCTAGGAAATAAAGAGGATGCACGAGAAAAATTAACCAGAGACATAAAAAATGCTGTAGAGAAGAAAACAGACCTAAACTTTCATATTCAAATCGTTCACTAAAACCTTCAACACAATGAGCAAAAATTAGTGACTGTAATTCATCCTCCTTTAATTTCATCAGCAAGTTTCAGAGAACAAAATGGGTTTCCTACAAAGAAGTAATTCCTGAGCACCAAAACTCTCCTAAGTAATACTGGCTACTAAAAGCAAAGGAATGCAACCTTTTGAATGAAAGCAACTTAAATGTAAATTATATACCCAGCCAAGAAATATAACAGACAAAAAAAGTTTATAAATGACAGATTTTAATATTACGCTGACAAGTAAGCATACTCATTCCTCCTGAAAACATGTATCAGCTCAAAAGACATTCGAGGAAACTTGAAAATGAGTCCAAAACAAAAGAATAAAACTGGGGCTGGAGAGATATCTCAGCAGTTAAGAGCACTGGCTGCTATTCCAGAGGACCCAGGTTCAATCCCAAGCACCCACAGCTCACAACTGTCTGTAACTCCAGTTCCAGGGGATCTGACACCCTCTTTCAGACACCCATGCAGGCAAAACAACACATGTAAAAATAATAAAAATAAATTAAAAAAAAAAAAGAAGCATTGACATGAGACCCAAAAAAGCATGGAACTTGATAAAGAATTACATTACATGGTGTTAGGGGGCATGATATCCAAAAAGAAGTGCATTAGTACTTCAAAATTATGAATAAAAAGCTAAACAATCAAAGAAATGAAGCATATGTTCTTCAACTGACAGGGGAAACATGGCCACCAGAATGTTCAGGGAAAGCCAGGCATTGTGGCCAATTATGGAATTAGAGGCATATAATTCCAAACTTAGGAAACTGAGGCAGAGGAAACACAAGTTGAAGATCAGCCTAAGATATGCAGTCAGATCCTGTCTCAAAAGTCAAAATGGGAAAGAAAAAGAAAGAAAGGAAGTTCAATAAAAACATTCATGATGCAAACTATTGAAAACTAAGAAAGCACAAAAAAATTCCTTTTATCTTTAGAGTATGATCATTTCACCAGCATTAAGTAATCATGTTACTCAGTGCTTTTCATAATTACCAAGCTTAACTACTATAAACCTTGACAATATACAATAAATATTATAGATGGCACAATCCATGAAGGGAATATTAAGAATTCAAGACACAGTTTACAAAAAGCAAATTTAGGAATAATGTTCTCAAAGGTGATGATCCAACATCAAAGTTTTAGCCATAAAGCCAACAACAAATAAAAGAAAAGGTGAACTGGTCTTCAAAATTAATTTTTCATTTTCATAAGAGAGACACTAGATTATGTAAAAAAAAAAAAAAAACAGCTATCCAAAAATAAAGTATTGTGCATAGCATGCACAATTTAGGATACAATTCAACAGAAGAATTAAAAATAAAGTCTACAGTGACTGTCTCTAAAGAGATGAACCAGCTGAAAAGGTAAAGCCCATCAGGATTTTTACATTTCATTTTATACCTTTGAGTACTACTCACACTATGTTCAACGGCTATTCTCAACAAACATGAACATGGATACAGACATGTTGCATGTGCACGTGCATGTGCATACACACACACACACACACACACACACACACACACACGCACACACACCTTCTCTGACCACTGCAAGAACAACAGAATTTCTTATGTACCATTTCATTGTTTTCTGTTATGTATTTTATGGACTAAATACTAACCTTTGATGATGGTTATTTCAGAAAAAAAAAAAAATGCAACTAATTAAACAGACTCAAGAACCACTGTAAGGCCTTAGACAAACATGATTATGATTATATAGATATCCAGATTCATTAGTTCACTTGAGTCTTTAACAATCTTACAAAAGCAGATTAGGAACTAATAAAGAAAATTTTTAAAAGTTTAAGTGACTTGCCATCTCCTCTCCAATAAATTAAAATAAACAAGAGAACAGAAGTAATATAAACTAGTTAAGAAAGAAAAAAACAAAGCACTGAAATCTAAAAATGCTTTGCAAATATGTGAGAATAAAGTAAAAGAAAAATTTAACAACACAAAAGGTCAGTCATGTTAGAAAACAATTGACAGTTTAAACAGGCACTTACCATATAACCTGCAATCATATCCTAGTGTATTACCCGAGACAAATGGAAACACATCATAAGAAGGTATGTATTCAATGTTCATGTAAACTTTAGTCATACTATTCAGAGACAGCCCAAATTTCTACCATGTATTAAAAAGACAAAGCCAGGAATGGTAGGACATGCCTATAATCCCAGTACTCAAACCTAGGTAGAAGGATCATCAAGTTGAATGACTACCTGAGCTACAAATTAAGTCTGACTGCAACCATGGATATAAAGCGAGATTCTGTTTCAAAAAGAAAATTAATCACAAATAAACTAATAAATGAAGAATTTTATTTCCAGACATCAAATTCTACTTCTCATATAAATCACATGGATACACCACAAAAATGTATATAGAAAAAAGTGATACACAAAAGACTATGGATGTCATGAGTCCATGAATCGAGATCTTAGAAAAGCTAATTATAGTAACCGACAGCACATCACATGACTGCCAAGCTGAAAAAGAAGCACTGAACTAAAAAAGAGATAGAAAGAAACTTTTTAGTGTGATGGAAAGGTCCTGTGTCAGGACTGCAGTGTCTGTCACATCACTGTAAATGTTAGGTACAACTCATTAAAATGTTATTTGAAATTATTTACTGTATGTAAATTATAACTTGGTAAGAATTATTTTAAAATTCTATAATGCATAATTACAACTGACAACAGTGTTTTAGTATAGGCATTAGCCAAAGATTTTCGAAGAATACAAAAATCAGTGTTTAGGAGGTAACTTTCAACTAGAGAATAAATATATAGGACTCAAGGCTGGAGAGATGGCTCAGGTGTTTCGAGCACTGGCTGCTCTTCCAGAGGACCCGGATTCAATTCCCAGCACCTACATGGGAACTCACAAGTGTCTGTAACTACAGTTCCAGGAGATCCGACTCCCAGACACATACACATGTAAATAAAACACCAGTGCACATAAAATTATTTAAAAATATATATAAGACTCAAAAGCATACCTCATTCTACTCAATTTGGCCATGGGGTATCCAGGAATAATGGCTGAGCAACTTGCCTAAAGTCTAGACCTCTAATGATGTAAGGAAGTGATCACTCAGATTATAACCTAAGTTTACAGCAGTTACTTAATAATAAAAAATAATGCATTTATCTAAAGAATGGACAAGAAATATACAGGAAATGTAGATTGATCAAATTAAACACACAAAGAAAAATCACTGCCACATTTGGACTTTTATGTAAGAGCTTTCACTTACCTGACATTATGGACCTGTTTAGTCAAACAGTTTGAATGTAAGCCCAAACCCTTACTTCACTAAGCCTTTCTGCTACCATACAATCGACACAATGCAGTATTTTTATCTAAACTTTTATACATCATTATATATATATAGACAGAAGAGTCCTTTTCTATGTTAAATAACTGTGTAGTCTAAGGAATCTGAAGACATACTAACCTACATGCCTGCAAAATTACAAATTGTAAGAATCAAGAATGAGAAGGAAATCCCTAAATAAGCAAATCCCTAACATACGTGTTGAGCATTATTTCTGTCACATTAGACAGCACATCAGGTTCACTTTAGCAACGCCAGGAGAAAGACCCATTCTCAGCACACCACTCACTGTTTAGCACTTTCGCCAACCAGTTTTCAGTTTTGCTAAGCATGTAACTTACCCCTCTTCTGAACCCAACCTTCCTTCACAATGGTAACATCGCTCATGTTGGCTCCCCTCTGAGCCCCCAACTTGGAGAAATGGTGCTTTGCGAGATCAGTTTTAGGCTTTGGGTTCTTTGCTGCTGCTGCTGCTGCTGCTGCTGCCCTTCCCACTCTCTAGCGATGACTCAGCCTGGAAGGAAGTATTGAAGAAAGAATTTCTTTTTTTTTCCATTCTTGAACTCACATTGCAATAACAAACAACTAAGTCTTTGTAAAGTCTTCAATTGGCCTAACTGCACATAAAGTCTAGCTCTTCAAACATGGGGTGGAGGCTTATATATTAAATAGTTTTATGAGTACATTGCTCTGGCCTTGTGACAAATGTTACATGAAACATTTAACCTAAGAGACTTAAAAATGTGATAACCAAATCGTCCTATCTACACAAATAAACAGAAAGCATGCTTTGTACTGTATCCCTAAGATAAAGGGAAAAGAATGAAAGCTAAGTGGCCCAAACTCCCAAACCCCTTTAATTTCACAAAGTTATGTCAAAGTATTTGTAAGTATTTTTTAATTGCTGTACTTTATGTAAAATACAATGTGCCAAGAAACCAACATTTATATTCTGCCCTGTTATAAAAAAAAAAAATGTTCAGTAGATTACATAAGTACTCAGCATTAAGTCATTTATTGTTTTATGTAGATAAAGAAAGTGAAACAAGAGGAATATGAAAGTAGAAAAAAACACACCAAAACTGCTCACCTATCATCTGATATTCATCACAACTCTGTTAGGCCAGTCTTAACTTCATTTCACAGAACTGAAAAACTGTGGCTCACAGAGAATAAGTAACTTGCTAGATTTCAAGGTATTAAGTTGTAAAGCCAATATCTGAATTCAAAGTGCCTGACTCCGAAGTCTGCACTTTTCATTTCAAAACTCTACAAGTGATAGGTGATTCAAGAACTTGAAAGGAAATGTTTTAGAAAAATAGCAAATTCAAAAACATGACAGGTTTCAGTATTAACTGTGTCTGTAACATAAAAAGGAAGAGATCTGCTCAGAATAAATACAGTGTTTCCTAAGCCAAACTAAGAATTTATCCCCTGGGTCTTTTATGATAATTTAGAGTAACAAGGCTTCAGCAAGCATCCCTGCATATACAGCAATAAGCTTAATGAACTGTACTTTATTTACTATTGTCCCTACCTATCTAAAAGGGGAAATGATGCCACAAAACTTTGTGAAAGCACAGCCACATTTCCAAAATATGGACCAGATACACTAGTGTTAAGTGACCTAGGACACACAGCATAAACTTTAACCAGACAAAAAAAAAGGGGGGGGGGGGGAGTTACACAGACTAACTGTATTATTCAATGAAGTTGGATCTTCGAATTCCCAGCTAGTGCTGAACGCGATTACAAGACATGTTCCAACACAATTTCTGTGCAAAGCCTAAACACTTAGCAATGATCTAAACTAAACATTCTCTAAACAGTATGACAAAGGCTACATGGCTTAGGAGAAGACCACCCAGTCATGGGCTGTGCAAATATCTCGTATGCAATACATAAAGGCAGGGGCAGGACTACTCAAATCACAGCCATGGGGACCTGTTGCTTCAGAATAAAGAGGAAAACTGAAATCTGGATCTTTCACAAAATTATGCCTGTTCAATAGAGTATAAAACTCTTTAAAAGAAATTTGAGAAAATAAGTCCTTTGTTCAAATAAGTTTTAGAAAATTTTTAATTTTGTCCTCCTGTAACATCTCTACTAACAGTAAATATCCTAAAATTAAAAAAACAAAAAAACCATTTATCACCAATTCCCACACTGAATACTGCCAGAGGAAGCAGTCACATTATTTAAAATAATACACTCCATATTAAAAACAGAACGGGCAAAAATAAAAGCCCTAAAAGAATCATTTTATTTTGATTTACATCATATCCTGAAAAACCCAACTGACTTCATATGATAAAACTATATAACTCCATATATTACACGAGGAATTAGAAATTAAATACTTTCAAAGACTAGTGCAAAATGGTATCATCATAGCTGTACTGAGCTCTTCTTGTTGGTACAACTTACACCGATGGGTTTCATCTCTAGTAAGATTCTTTGTTTTTCTCACTATAAAACTATGTAAGCTGAAGAAAAGAGAATTTTATCATTCTTGGGAATAAAAGTAAAATAAATATTAGGGTAATAGCAAAAGGAATATAAGAGGTACTTCCAATTAAAGTAAATTTTACTGCCACATCCTTATGAAGAATACTGAGAATAAAAATCTTCTTGAAATTGAACTAGATCAATGCAAATCAATTAATCTTATTTTATACTGGGCCTCTTTCTGAAAACTAGATTATTGGTGGATAGAGAGAGAGAATGTGTATAACTGATGTTTACATATTTAGACTTAATTTTTTAAATGTGCATTAAATTAAACAACAAAATTTACAAACTTTATCAGGGCCACTGAACCTAACTTATTAGAGGCAGTCTTACTCCACTGTATCTTAAAAAGTTACCAAATTCTATCCCTAACCACAATTTTCAGCTTTAAAAACTATTCCTGTTTCTAATAGCTAAAATGGTACCATCCCTGAACAAAAGTCTAAAAGTGCAATTATCAGATTAGCAGTAAATGCTGTCTTTTCCATGTGAAAGCAATGCTATTGGTTCCTGAGCAGTAGGCATATTCTGACTTGACTTCCTCAGTGGCAATGCTCTTGCTCCAGTCATCCATGTTCTCCCAGCCAGTCTCCCACATTTACATAAGTATTAGTTCTTAAGATGAACTCAAGTTTGTCACCTATTTCTTATGGCAAAGCAAACTTCACCCTCTTTCCATAGTAACTTCCGTAGAAATATGTTCTTTCCAGTGAGATAACATAAAATCTGGTTGTAAATAAATATTAAATATTTTGGTGCTAGATAATCTAATTTGTATTATTCTTATGAAAAGTTACACACAAAATTCATAGTAGATTCAATAGTATAGATATTTTTATTCATGGCCTCTCTTAGAGAATTTTATAGTAATAACTTCATCTTTAATTCCATTGAATCACAACATAAATTATTAAAGCAATTAGCCTGTGGCTGGCACTTATTCAACAAATACAGAATTAGTAAGTAGATGAATGAATCAAGATGTAACAGCTTTAGATAATAAAGAATAAGCTAAGCAAACAAGTTTAGTGTCAACAGAATGGCATTATCCCATTTTTAAAACAAAACTAAGTTTGATCCTTACTGAGGTATTCCTATCTACATAAGTAAAATTTGTATATATTAAATCATGTTTCCTATGGCCTTCAACAATCTTCGGAAAAGGCTAGATTACATTAAAACTACCCTATTTTTCTTGACATTTTAAATCACTTTTTGTCAAGATCATCAATTTCCAACTCCAAATAAAAGAAACCTCAATGCTACCCAAAATTATTCATCATGAGAAGAAAAAGATAAGTATTCTCTTACTGATGTTTACTTCAGCAACCAATCATGCAATTTAAACCAATGATAAAATATCAAACATGTTTTAGGATATTAGCAAAAAAATATGAACAATACCTCTACTTGTCAATTAATACCTTCTGTCTACTCTGTGACAAGAACTAAAAAAGTATCTTAAGTCTTTTCCAAACCTATTATATATTTGTTATCCAAGATCTTTCAGTTGTATCACCTTATTTGACTCTTAATTGTGAACCTAAAAAAACTGTGGCCAAAGCAATGATAGTATTCCTCACAGTTCCCATATGTAGCAACAATCAATAAGAGCAACTACTTGTAATTAAGGTCTTCCATCACTTTCATCTGCTTTATATCAAATACGAACTCTCAAATGTAATTATCAAAATGTTTTGAAGTAAACCGAAAATAAATAAAACTAAAGTTATCAACAAAACTATCACAAATGAAATAACATAAAAGTAAAATTAACTTGAGAAGAACCCAGTAATTCTTTCATACAAGTAAATGCAAAGTTCCTATATTAATAACTTCCTATACATTAATTACCTCTTTTGGTGGGAGTCATCTCTAAGATCAGTAGGCCAGACTATCCTGAAACTATGTATCTATCCCAAAATGCCCTTACATTTGCCTCAATCCACCAAGTGCTGGGATTACAGACATGACCCACCAAACCTAGCTTCTTGTATGTTTATTTCTAAATTAAAATCCAAAACAGCTTTGTTTAAACTATAGACAGTCTTTGGCTGTAATGTTCTAAGCTACAATTTTACAGACTTTATTTATGGTATACAAACTGAGTTAAAGAAAACTAATTCAAACACAATTGATATTTTAAACATAAATGATGAGCATGAGGAACTACTTGAGGTTCTATAGTAATTTCAGATTTCAGTAACTATATTGTAAGAAAAACTAAACCAGGTAATCCCCACTACCCTGGAGGCTGAGGCAGGAGGATCACAAGTTTGAGGGTTATCTGGCCAGTATAGTAAGTTCATGGTTAATCTGAGCCCTTGGTGAGACCATGGCTCAAAATAAAAATAATGACAGGAAGGAGTTGTAAAGGGTGGTATAACATACAAGACCCTACTTTTAATCGCCCCAAAATACTGTAGATGAAATTAATTTATATGCCACGCCAAATGCACAAGGCTATAACAAACTTACAAAAGGACATAGGGGAAAACAAAGACACTGAAGTGAAGACAAAATTCAGGATAGTTTGTATCTCAAATACCTCTAAGGTAATCTGTTTCTATTAGGAGCTGTTAGTCTCCTAACAGTTCTTCTATTCGTAATACAGTAATAACACTTGTGTATTTTCTTCTAAAACATGGAATTTTTAGGCAAACTATCAGATCTTTCAAATTGCCAAAACTTAAAAACAACTTTATAAACTTTAAAATACATCTACAGAAACACAAAGCATTTTCTCCCTTCTCTCTTCTTATGTCACCAATGTTCAATCTCAATTACCATGTTCATTATGAAAAAGTGTTTACTAGGTCACGTATCTAATCTGATTTAAAACGCTGGGGAAATATTTATCCTCTGCTTCAAATAAACCAATGAACAAGCTATTGATGAAGCAGTCTCCTTCATTTCTAATGTAAAATATTACACATCTGTATATGAAGTCATCTGACAATAAGCTAAGGACTGCAGTCTACTGGCTCAGCTGGCCGTTTAATTCAAAGTACACATAAAATTACAAAATATGCCTCAGCTACCTTCCAAACTGTAAAATAAAAATCCTTACTACACACACATAAAACCTATCTATAGTCCACTACACACCAAGAATTACCAACAGATTTCCCCTCCCTCAGGATTAGAATCCCTAATAAAGTTCATACCAAATTTTCCTTTAGAAAGAGCACTAGACATACCAAAAAACTTGAATAACTGTTCAACTTTGCCTCACTTGGAGTGGTGCTGATATAATGTCTCTCTAACTCTCTATGCCTCAATTTCCTGAGCTGAGGAGAAAATGTAGCATTAGATGCTTGACGGTTCTTTCAGAGCTAACATTTAAGATTCTTTACATTCAATTTCATACAGAAGTGGTATTACAGATGACAATCATGATTATGTATAGCTCCTATTCTCAAATTTTAACGTATAGCTGATATAAAACAATAAGTAGCCATTCAACTTAAACCAAATTTGGGCTAAACTCCATTACTGGCTAAATTCTACCTTCCTTTACGCCAAATCCCCCAGACATCCAAATATAGTCAGAGGCTTTCTTAATACAGAAGAGACAAATTCTCATCTGAATATCTTTTGTTTTCTCCTAGTAAACGTTTTTTACTTCCCCTTCAGAATACAAGCAAAAATGCCCATTTAGAAATATGAATTACTTGAAGTTGGCAATAAATCTTTAAATAAAGTTAGTTTAAGAACAGCACATTTGTAAGTCAAGAAGCATATATTAATTTATTCACCAACTACTATTTGAAGATTTCCTTGCAGAAAAAAAAATTTACATCTCAACTAGATGAAAAAAACTACAATAAAAATTAAACAACTGACATATTTTGAAAGAATTAAATTAAATTTGAAGAGATGTTTGCAGTTTGATCAATATAGCTTTTTAAAATATATTACTTGATTCTGTGGAACTTAAGAGTATAGATTACAATATTATACATTATGTATTTGAAATTACAGTTTAGAATATGTATAATATGAATTCATATTATATGAATATAATATGAATAATATGTATGTACACATATTTTAAACTATAACGGGACTTTGGACTCTAAGAATGGGTACAAACATAAGAAGGTTTATATTAAAGGATTTTTATGCTACATAAAATGTTTTCTCACTTTCAAAACTGGAGTAAGATTATCCTGAAGATTAGATGAATTGCAATATAGAAAGTACATATAACAGTGTCTGGCACATGGCAAGTGGCTAGAATTAACTGGAAACTGAATCTAACCCTATCAGAGGTTAAAGACTATAAGACACCTCTGTTACTATCAGCCTACCTTTGCAAAGAGTATGCTGCATTAAAACAAGATTAAGAATCCAGATGCACATGCTGAAATCAAGAGCAGTGCAGCAACTTTTAAGTTACTCAGATATTTTAACACAAACCTTCTGTTAAAAAATATTTGCATTACTAAGTTACAGCAACTTGAAAACGCAAGTAAAATTACAAAAAGTAAACTAAATAAAGGTTTGTGGGGGGTTTTTTTTGTTTGTTTTTGTTTTTTGGTCTTGCATTTTACTGTACGAATCTAAAATTATTCCAAATTAGTTTGCTCTTCAATGCTATAATCACTATAAAGCTAGTATCTTACCAAATCATTATTCTGATGCAATTAACACATTAATAAGAATCACCTTATCACCCCAGGGACAGATTCTTGAACTAATGGGCATTACAAAGTAATCTCTTCATGAAAAGATGAAAGTTCAAATAAAAGCTAAATTTCTACAACAATGTATGAAACAATCTCCTTTTTAGAAAGAATCCTAAGTTTTTAGAAACTTCCATGTTAAAATCAAAACCTGGTATTTAAAACTCCTAACCCCTTACATGGTAAACCATGCTAACATTTGTCCCAGAAAGTTTAACCAAAGACTTATATATACAGTGATTCTGCAAAACAATCTTTAACGACTGTTATCTTCTGAAGTGCGAAAACATTAACTCTCCAAAGCACACGCATCTTCATATTTGTCCAGTAAATAGAATCTTACTTAAAACATCTCAGTTTTAAAAATTACATAAACAAGCCTGTAATGGTGGCAAACACCTGTGATCCCAGCACTCAGGAGGCTGGAGCAGGAGGATTCCTAGGAGGGCAGCCTAAGCTACAGAAAGAGAACTTCCATTCCAAAGTCATAATAAACACAATTTAAAAACTAAAAAGTCCAAGACGTTTTCAAGTATTCTTCCATATACATCGCAAAACTAACAATGTCAAGACTAAAGAAAAAATTAATTTTAAGTTGAAAATTATTCACTCATTACAGAAAACCTAACTGTAGGGGATAAGATGAATATGAATAACAATTTCATCATATTCTTGCAGTATTACTTTGGATTAAGTATTAACTTAAAAACTGTTAAGAAAAACGCTACTACAAATATACAGAACAAACGCAAATAAAACCCTACCTACATTCATCCAAAGTTGTTACATTCAAATGACATATGTTCTCTCCCACTTTAAAATTGGAACTTTAAGCTATAGATACTGGGGTCATCTCTGGTTTTTAAAAACTTATCTTTAAACAGAATCGAGATTTCATAGTGGCAAAAGAAACACAATTCATTCTTGCACTGCATTTGTAATTTAACCGGGTATCTGGTACATTCTGGAAAACTAGTAAGTTATAAAGATACTCTTTTTTAAAAAACACGTTTCATACAACCATCTTCTGCACTATTCAGACCCATCTTTATTCCCTTAAACCATCTTTACTGGACTCTTCCACCTTTTCTTCAATGAATGTATAACTTAATATAATGAATGAGTTCCTACCATAAACAAAATGCAGTGGCTGTCTTGAAATTTATAGTTCTACTGAAAAAAATGACTGTGCTTTACCAAATACGGAACACATGTCTAAACTAATGATTTAAGACAACTGTCAATTTATTACATTTGTATTCCTTGTTCTATATCCCTTTCAGAATGCCCTAAGTGTGATGATTCTATTAATAACAGAAATTAATCAATACAAATACATGGGTTTTATTGCTGAATTTCTATTTGTAAACTTTATCAACTACAATCCATCAAGGCTTTCAACCAAAACATACCACTCTGGTGAAATGAATTTTGTTTTCATAACACTGTTTTCACGGAGACATGAAAGAATCCAAGCTTTAACTTATGGGTAAAGCATTTCTTCTGCTTTCTAAACAGTAAATACTAATACTGTAAAAAACTGGCCCTAAAGAGATTAAGTTATCTCTAACCCAAGTGTGGATTCCCAGGAAATCCCAAACAAGGGGCGACCCCGCCTCAGCACCAGGACTATCATTGCCACCAGCTGAAGCTGCGGGCTTCCAAGGGGGCCTCACCAGCATCATGGCTGATGCAGACCGATGCGCAGGAGGCGGAGGAGGTGGACAAGGAAGAAGCTGGTTTGTTTACTTGCAGCCTGAGCCGCCGTCGCCGCCGCCGCCGCCAGCAGCGACAGCATCAGTGGATCAGCCAAACCCAGCATCTTCCGCACATTTCTATTCTTAGCACACAACTCCCTAGCGGATCAAAACCCCACTACTATTAAAACACAGACTTGCTCGTTACCCACCTCGCACGCGCACACCCGCACCCCATCAGCACCGTCCTCCCCCGGGCGCCGGCGGGGTGCGGTGAGGTGGGGTGGGTGGCTGGCGGTGGAAGGAGACCCCGGAGACGCCGGTGCATCCTCGCCCGCACTCCCGCCACATGCGCAGACGGCCCCTCCCCCCCCAAACCCAAACACCAAGTCGCCACCGGCCGCTCGCGTTACATAACCGCGCCGCCGCCCCCCGGCCCGGCCCGGCCCGGCGCGGCCCGCCGCCCCCTCCCCACGCCGCGCGGCCCTGCGAGGAAGGGCGAAGGGACCGGGCTCGAGCCCAGCGGAGCCCCGAGGCGCCGGGCCGGGCCACCCAGACACGCAGCACACCGTACCGCTAGGCCGGGGACACCCCCCTCCCCGGCCGCCCGCGCCCCGCCACTGCTCCCCCGCCCCCCCCCAAGCGACGGGGGTGCCGGTGTCACCCACGCGGGGCGTCCCCCGGCCTTCACCTCCACACCCACGGCCCCGAAGCCTCAGGAGGGAGGAGGGGGGACCCGGGCCCACGCCCCCGGCGGCCGCGCTGACACCCCGACGCCCCCGCCTCACCCACCCGCGTCGCCGCCGCCGCCCCCGCCCGAGGGAGGCGGGGAGGGAGCCGCGGGGCCCCCGGAGAGCGCGGGCGAGGCGGGGAGGGGGCCGAGCGCTGGGGGCGGCGGCTGTTACCTGCAAAGGCGGCGGCGGCGGCGGCGGCCCCGCAGCTGCTCGGGCGGTGGCGGAGGATGGCGAGGGGGGGCGGGGGGAGGAGAGGGGGCGACTCGGGGGTCCCCCTCCCTCCTCCTCCCCTCCTGTCCTCCCCCCCACCCCGCTGAGCCTCTGGCCCCCTGGAACCCGGTGCCGCCGGCGGGAGGGGAGACGAAGGGCTGCAGGGGAGGGAGGGAGGGAGGGAGCCGGGCGGGCGGGCGGGCCGCGGCGCTGGAGCGGGCGGCGGCGGCGGCGGGAGGAGGGAGGAGGAGGAGGAGGGCGGGCGGCGGCGGCGCTGGGAGGACGAGGAGGCGGAGACTCTACTTGGGAATCGGATCCTCGGCTACAAATTCAATTCATCACCAGAAAACGCCGCTCGGGCGGGGGGCCGGGTCGGGGCGGCCGGCCGCGGGGCGGAGGCCGGGAGCCGAGCGAGCGCGGCCGGGGGGACCCCGGACTGCGGCCTCCCTCGCCTCGGGGGCCCGGCGGCCGCCTCCCCGCCCCCTCCTTCCTCCCTCCGGGGGCCGCCGCGGCCGCGGGGCTTGTTGTTGACTTTGAGGAAAACTCCTGACGTCAGGGGCTCGGCTCTCGGCGACGGGCGGGAGCGGCTTCCCCGCGCCCCGGCCCCGCTCGCCGCCTCGGCTCCGCGCCCCGCGCCGGGCGCTCGCCCCCAGGCCGCCCCGCGCCCCTCAGACCCGCGCCGACCCGCGCCCCTCCGCTTCCTCTCGCGAGAACAGCTCCCCGGCAGCCCGCGCCGCGGGGCCCGGCGTTCCCGCCGGGAAGTTGTGGGTTTTCCCCGGGCCGCGTGGCCCTGGACGGGGCGCACGGACCCCCAGCGCGCCCGGGACGCCGCCGGGCTGCGGGTCCGGGGCCTGGAAACTCGCTCTCACCTGCACCTGGCCGAGGCGGGCTCGGGGTCGGGGCCCACCGGGTAGCTCACCATCCCGGGAGACCGTGCCGTCCAGTCCCAGCGCCGGTCACCACACGTGGGCTCGAGGATGCGCTGGCATCCGAGTCCCTCAGAATCACCTCCTGGTGAGGGATGTTGGGGTCATTGACTTTGGGGCAATGAGAAGACGCTGCTTTTGAAGTTCGTGGCTCAGGGAGTAAGTACGGTGGAGGCTGGTTTTTAGAAAATGACCGCATTCTGCCGCCTATCACACTTCAGGAAGTCACAAGTTTACTTTTTCTGAGACTAGCTCAAGGCTCCTGGAAACACCTGGAGAACCGTTATTAATCCTAGTGGCTCTACTCTTTGGGAAGAACCCGTTGTTTTTTCCCACTGCAAGAATCCGCTTAGTACCTTGGGCTTCTTGTTGCATTTCTTCCGTCCCGTGTCTCTTCCTCTTCTCCAGCTCTATTGTTTGCACTGTATCCCCGTGTCCACATAGGACATCATGTCTATGTGGTGCACAGTTACAAGTGAGCAGGCTGGGACGCCATTGAAATGAAAATGACTGGTAGTAATGTAGGTCTTCTGATGGGAGACATGAGTCCTCAAGTTGCTAAGACTAGGCTTAGCTGAGCTGACAAGACTTCAGAGGTTTAGACCTCTCTCGCCGGAGAACTAGAGTTTATTGCTCTCAATCTTAAAAACCAGAATCAAGTAGCTCTAAGAACTTAGGGTAAGACTTGCCGCTTTGGTTGCCGGTGGCCTAAATCTCTTGAGGCTCAACAGTTGGCAGCAATGAGCAATAGCTCTGATTACAGCCCTGTGCTGTTGGTACCTAGTGACAGACCTGCAGTCTCTGTACTGTCCAACTGCCATGACCATCCCCTCCACTGCCTGTTTCTCACCAGGGCTGCCCCATCTGCTTGTCCCCACTACTCAGCTGCTGCTACCACTTGTCATGGCTTATTGCTGCTGGAGCTGCCTTTCCTCTTCCTGTTACCACTTCCGCCCACTCTACCCATAGTAAACATCCCTGGGAAACATGGAAAGACCATTAGAGAAATCCTTCATTGGCCTAGTGTTGCAAGAGCAACAAAAAACAAAACAACAAAAAAGGCTTATTGCTGACTCTAGGACACCATGATTACACTGAGGGTGTGGAAATGGTTATATTTGTACTAATCACTACAAAGCTTCCAGTTACAAATCCAAGGAACCAATCACAGGTTGGCCAGTTTAGACTGCATAGAGGAATCCTCTCTTGCCAAATCTGTGTAATTCACAGACTTAACCATTTATTTATTCATTCATTAATTCAACACTTAGTCTATACTACCTTGTACCAAGTCTTCCTTCTAAGACAATTGTCCTTTCTTTTAGGACAGAGGTGCTGATAGTACCATTAGCCTGAGAACACCCCTTAAGAATTACTAAATTGATGGTATGGCTCAGTGATAAATACTTGCCTAGGGGGCACAAGATTCAAGGTTCAATCCCCAGCACCCCAAAGCAGAGTTCACCAAGGTGTGTCTTGCCTGGAGTGCTGTTTCCAAGGCTGGTACAGGTTATCTAGAACACTCATGGTGACTGAGAAAAGGCCTGTAAAAGAGGAGTCATGAACTTCGACTTCAGTTTCTCTGCAACTAGAGTGTAGTCCCCTCAAGATGTCCTTGGAGTGATCAAAGCAGCCAGGCTGTTATAATGAGTCAGTCTGGCCAGTTGCCAAAAAGACAGCAGCATTGATAGCTCAATGCCCCACCTCCTGCCTCCCCTCTCCTGGCACAAAGGAAAGTTTGACAACTGTCGATCAAAGGAATCAAATCAGCATGGTTTCTAATAGCATATTCATTTAAAGGAAAAGTAAACATTAAAGGTTGCTTACAATAAAGACCTATCGTTAACATTATTTAGTGATGTTTATCTAGTGAAAAAAATCACCTTAGGGAGAAGTAGGTCCCTATAACCCATCTGAAGACCACATTTTCTTCTTACGAAATGTTTGCCAAATGCATGGACAGGAATTGGGAGTCCAGTAAGAAAGAAAAGGGTCGGTGGAGGCAGGTGGAGGTGTTTCATTCTATGTACCACATGTGTAGGTAAAACGTGTTCTGTTTCTAAAGCAGAACTTTCTCAGTGGTACAGCACTTGTCGAGCTGCACGTGGACTCGGAGCCCAGCTACAACAGGGCAAAAGGAAAAGTCTGAGTCCCCCATCACTGCCTTCCGTTACCCCCCCACTCTCCCTGCAGTCCCTGAAAGTCGTGGGTAAGCATGAGTGAGTCCCAATTCTGTTCAGTTTGACTACAAAGTACACATTCCCACAGTTGTCAGACCTCTAATGTTAAGGATTGGCAGAATGGTGGGGTTTCAGGCTTCGTGGTGCAAAAAAACCCACAAAAATAGGTCAGATTTTTATTTTATAGTAGACCAAGACTCTTTTTTAAGAAAATAGTCCCTTTGGTGCCAGCGAGTTCCTCAGTGCGGTCCTCACACCCATGTCCAGAGGCTCACAGTGGTGTAACTCCAGCACCACGTATGAACACACACATCCACGTAAGTAAAAAGTTTTAAAAATAAAATAGTCCGTATAACAGCGGTGCTACAAATAATGTCAAGCTTTTTTCTCTCCTACCACCACCAGTACTGGGGGCTGCGCATGAACCTGAGCTTTGTCCACGTTAGACAGGCACCCCGCCTCTGAACTATATGCTTCAGCTTCCATGCATACCAGCATTCTCCCTCTTCTCCCCTCCCCCCATGAGTCTGGGGGTTGAAATGTTCAGTAGCCCATATAGGTTTTGAACTTGTGATCTTCCTGATTGGCCACCCTGATAGCTGCGATTACAAAAGGCCTTCACCACCAGGTCAGGCCTCAGCTCTCAAATGTTTGACACTGTGGGACTCTGGGTTGCTGCATTACTATCTTTGACCAGTGACATTTTCATTTGCTTGTAGTTTTAACACCAACCAATCAATAAAAACTAAACTTACAAGTCAAACAGTCTCTAAATACTACTACTCTCATCAAATTATATCAAATCTTAGATGAATTAAATGTTAAAGTATTACATAAACTAGGTCATACATAGAGACCATGAATGTGGAAAATTGCACATTTATTTCTGTCCTGTTTTTTGCTCTTGAGCTTTGTAGTTTCACAAATTCCTATAATAAAGCCTTTTATTACCAAATTATTAACCAGAACTGCATTCATGTCATTGTTCTTTCTCTTCCATGGAGCTGTTCTGCATCTGGCAGAGTTTGTCAGTTTGCTCCTCCATGCTTACATGCTGGACTTTCTTGTCACATCCCAGCAGTATCGGGTACAACAACATGTCCATCCAGGGAATGTCCCTCATGGTTTTGGAGAAAAAGCCCTCATTCTTTACCAAGCAGAACAGTCTTAAGTAATGAGTTAATTATCCATGGTAAGAAAAATCTTTCCTCCTGGTGGGTAAGTTTAATGACGAGAGATGCTTCTTGGTATTTCTACCTTTTCTACCTTAGACTAGGATATTCGGAATCTCAAGGTATCAGGTTTGTTCAGGCCTCAGGCTGCTACCGTAAATACCACAATAGCTTACTATTATAAAATAACCAAAACAACTTCTTGTCCTTCTGAAGACTCGAGGTACAAGATGATAGTGCTTGGACACTGGTGTCTGATGAGGGCCCCAGTGTCAGCTTCCTAATGCCTTGCACTGCCCTATGATGTTAAAGGGATGAGCACTCACTCCTGTGCCTCTTTTGAGATCAAACCCAGTCCACCTTCAGGATTCTAGCATTGACCTACATCCCCATTGAAACTGTTGAGTTTGTCTGGGTTTTTTAATTGAAATACAATGTTTCACAAGAATGGCATTTTCTTAACAAGGATATTTCATCTTAAGCTTTGCTTTTCACTGCTGTCTCATTCAATAGTGAGCCAAGTTATTGTAAATTCACTATCACGAAATTGTTTGAACTGTTTTAATAAACTACAAAATAGTGGATTTCGTTAAATCTTCACACGTGCATATGAGGTACTCTGTTCATAGTCATTCTCCCATTAATCTCTCTTGTTCTACCCTCTCCCCTATGTCTCCTTTTACTTTTTATATATCATATATGTATGCGTATACACATTTGAATCTAGATTCCATATATGAAAGAAAGCATTTACCTTTATGAGTCTCACTTATTTCCCTTAACTCATAACCGCTGATTGCACCCGTTTTCCTGCAAATGATATACTGTTTGCTCTTTATAGCTTAGTAAAACTCCATTGTGTAGATGCACCATATTTTCTTTATTCGTTCACTAATGGAAAACTAGGGACATCCCATGTCTTGGCCATTGTGGAAAGAAATGTTGCAATATAGATGTGCAGGTATTTTTATGATTACAGTCAGGAGTGAGAAGACTGGGGCATACAATAGCTCTATTTTTAGTTGTTCTTTGTTTATTTGTTTGTTTGAGGAACTGCCATACACATTTCCATGTATACTTCCCCACTCCATCCTCATGAGCATTGGCAGTTCTTTGATTTCTTTGGCGGGGCCATTATGTGCAAGTTCCGCCATATTCCCTTAGGCTGTCATTGAACTTGCTGCCAGCAGTTTCCATGTCTTCACCCCTACCAGTGCCGGAGTAAGAGACACTTAAGCCTGCAGCTGGCAGCTGGGGCTCTGACTTGGGTCCTCATGCTCACCACGCAGATGTTCTTTCTTACCCACTGAGCCATCTCTCCAGCCCCTGCTGGCTTACTTCATGATAGCCATTCTGATCCAGGTGAAATGAATCTCAATTGCATTTCCCTGGTGGCTAAGGATGTTAAACATTTTCAGTGTATTCATTGGCCATTTGTACTTCTTTTGAAAGCTCGCAGTTCAATTTATCTGCACATTTAGGGAGCAGATCATTGAATGATTTGGTTATTGTTAAATGTTTTGAGTTCTCTGTATGACCTAGATATTAATCCCCTATTATATACATAGCTGAAAAATATTTTTCTCTCATTATGTAGCTCTTGGGCCTCTTTTTTTAAAGGCCTATACCATTCTGGAGGGCTCCAACATCAGGGTTTAATTACTTTCAAAGATTCCACCTGCTAATACAATCACTATGGGGATTAGAATTTCAACACATAAATTGGGGAGTGGAAGAGATTTAAACAATCAGTCCAGAACATAATGTAACAAAGCAACCTAAACAAATAAATTATTGTTTCTCTGTTTAAATAATGTATATATTTTCCTATGAAAAGACATGGCACAAAGCACAATACTGAAGAAATAAAAGAACAAATGAATCTGGGTACTATATGCAGTTTATATAATGTTTTACTGTGGAGACACTGGGAGGAATTTAGGTGCTTGGAAATTTGTAAATGTGAGTTCAAATCCTCTACATTGTGTCACTTCAAGTAAGTGGCTTAATTTTTCTAGGATGTAATTTTCTCATTTGTGAGTTGATAATTACGACTGCTTTAATAACTTGCGTGACTTAAAGTTTTAAAAAATATTCCCCAAAATAGTGAGTGGTCAGTAAGTCAAAATTCTTTCATTATAAATGTGAGTATATTCAGATTAATAACACCTGCTGCCACAGACACAAAAATCTACATGTTCACAAAACAAAGTACATTACTTACTCTTTTAAAATCCTGACTGATGGGAAAGTCTCCACTAAGAATTTCTGTCTTGAGTTTCTTCCATAATAGAACTCTTACATCTCCAGTATGTAATCACAACATTGAGCTCATAAAGGAGTTTTGGAAAACATGGAAGATGGCTCAAAGGAAGTTTTATGCAAATAACTCCCACAAACTTTGTACTAGCAAGAAATCACCCGAAGGCAGGCCATGAAATGAGGATGGGTCAAGAAGAAAAATATTTGGCAAATGGCTAGGCATTGTCGGCCACAGATGTAACTAATGAATATCATGGACAATTAGTAAGGATAATGCTCAAGGTGATAACTTAGATGTTGTGATGGTACTGATGGTCAGCCCCTGTGTGAAGCCAGGAAAGCAAAGTCTGAGTCACAGTAGAGACCCAAGGATGCTGATGATCCCGGGACTGTGGTGTGTTCACCAGCAAAAGTTTCATGTGCAGATCAGGTCTGAACCGAGAGAGAGGAAGCAGAGTTGAGTAGTAGGGGATGTCCAAGCCCTTTTGGAGTCCAGAAAAGGCCATCAGAATTCCCAGATGCTGAGCGTGGAGCTGTAAGGAATGTTATTTTCCCTGTTGTGTTTTGGTATGGATTTGGTCCAATATTTCCTTGGTAATCCATTCCTGCCTTTTGGAATGGGAATGTTTACTTTGGATCATTGTATGTTGGAAGTAGGGGTTCACAGTGAAAAGATTGCCTTTTAAATAATTGATCGGTGTTATTAAAGACTGTGGGGACTTTTGAAGTTGGACTTAATATAGGATATACCATGAGATGACCATGAGGTCAAAGGGTAGAGAGATGGCTTTAAATTATACATTTTGATGTCAGATTGACAAGAGATTAACTTGTGATGGTAAAGATTGATTGTTAACAGGATCTAGAATCAGCTGGGTGTGGTGGTGCCCGCACACACCTTTGATCCCAGCGCTCTGGGAGACAGAGGCAGGCAGATCTCTGTGAGTTAGAGACCAGTCTAGTCTACAAATCAAGTCCAGGACAGATTATGTCACTAATATGGGGTTATATCAGAGTGAGATACTTAAACCTTTGTGGGAATTCCCTCTTTGTAGACCTTTCCCTCATATGTTACTAAAGTATAAATGAATTTTTATTCATATTGCATTCTCTTAGATAAATCTGTTACCAAGTGAAGGACTCCAGACATTTCTCTTTGAAGACTCTTGGGTCAGAGAAAGTTACAAATAACAGTTGCAGCCACAGTGGAATAGCTGCTTATGGAGCTTCCAGCTAGACTTCACATTCTAACTCCAAAGCAGCAAACAAAGTAATTAGTGCTGGTAATGCAGTGGAGCCTTTGTGTGCAATAACTATATACATAGTGCCATCCCAGAGCATTGCTTTATTACATGAACTTAACTTCCTTGGGTGGTGTGCTTCTTTAGATTTTTGCAGAGTCTGATCTTTGTCAACTGAACTATGCAACAACTAGCAGAGAAATAATAGTAATTTTCAACCTTCACCCTAACTCTATCTCAGATAAATAGTCTTGTTCCAGAAAGTTCCCTCACTCGTTTAACAAAGTTCTATTAATTAAAAAAAATGCACCAAAACAAATGGAAAGTTTCAAATCCACCCCAAATTCATTCATATACTTATTTTTTCAATTGTTGATTCTGTGCTATTTCTTTAAATAAATACTAGTTAATTCTTTTTAGTAGAAGCTTTGGAGATTTGGCTGTGCTCTGCCCTGGGTACTTCAGGTTGTAAAGAGCATCAGCTTCCAGGCTCATGCCTTGTCCTGAGTTATCATACAGCAATTTCACCTGATGTTCATACACATGCTAAGACAGAATGAGCATGTGATGCCCCAAGATGTTGGGTACACAGAACTTACAAATAACAGCCACCAGCTGCACATCATAATCATAAGGCACAAACTGATAACATGTTAATTTTAAAAATACCACTTATACTTCTAATTAAATCCACAGTGCTTGAACACAAGGAGTTATCAATCTATATCAGAAACACCATGCATGTGAGTTTATCAAATACACCAGAACAATGAATAGTAAACTCTCCTCACATGAACCACAAAAGGAAGAATGCCTGAGGATGTGGCACTGTGTCACATGTCCACATGCTATTTTGCCAAACTTCCCAGTGTGCATATTACAAGATCTCCAGTCTAAGAGCTTATGAGTCTGTCCCTGCCGTTAGCTCAGTCCTACTCCACTGCTTTATACTGTTCACCTGGAAACTGCAAGCCCGCCTCACGTTGCCTGTTGGTTGTGAAGTGACCAGACATTTGCACAAAGCTCTCCATATTTGTTCTGGATAAAGTTTATTTCATTCCTGTGGACACTCTTAACCCTTTCTCAGCCTTCATGTTCCTGTGAAGTGCGATCTCATTGTTACAGAGGTTAATAATTAGGAATAGAATAATTAGGAGTAGAATGTAAAACTGGTAGGTGCCATGGTCATGACTGTCAAGCAAAACCAAGATTTCCCAGCGAAGTAAAGCCAGTGAAACCAGGGTAGATTTCAAGTTTATATATAATTAACAAATTCTGACATTGTCCAAAGATACAAACATTCTGGAAAAGCTTGCTTAGGATAGAAGAAAATTTAACTGCAAAAATGTCAGTTGGCCTTTAGTTACTAAACAAAACTATGGCCATTGTAAGTTCAAACACTCAGTATATAATTTTAATTTAAACTCTGAGCCTGAGCACCTTTAGGCTACTAGCTATAGACAGGGAAGCAGACAGGTTCTGTTTCTTTACCTACCCACCTGGTATGCCTCCTCCATCCCAAAGTCAGTCTAAGTAAGGACTAAATAGTCCTCACGCACATGGTCCCATGTTAACCAGATTTGCATGAAGGAGCAGAGAGGTGATTCTTGGGCCCAGGTGCAAAATTAAGATGCCTTACCCTTTGTTGAAGAATAATTAGGACCTTCAAGATAGTGACAAAAGGCACTAAAACAAGCCAAAGTTTTTGCACAGTACCCATCCCTGAAGATGTGTGCTGCAGGCTGTCTGTCCAGGGGGTCTTAGGAGTGTTGCAACCAGCGCCTCTGCCTGCAGTCCCTGTGATGTGGGTGTCACCTCTTAGCTTCTGTTGGCTCAGCCTATTTGAATCTTCTAGCTCCCCCAGAAGGTCCTAACAGGATGCCAAATAGCTCCAGGCCAGATCTCTTCCCCAAGGACTTTCTCTCCCCATTCTCTGTCTCCTCCCTCTCTGTTCTACACTGGAGTAGTCAGCTTATTTACAAATTCTCAACTTGTAGTTAGATCCCAGCCCACTGGAAGCCCACTGGCATGAGCTGAAGAAGCATCCACCAATTCCTCCCCACTGTGGGTGGTGAGCCCAACTTTCCTCACAAATCTCTGTTTGGTATTTTCTCCACTATTTTATATTCCTAAAATAAGTAAAAGCATCTGAATCCTATTTTGAACTGTTTCTCTTCATCATAGGAAACTTAATTTGAAAAACGGTCTCTTGTATATGTTGAAAACTCTGTTGAAACTTCAATCTTTAATTTCTATTAAAAAGTAGATTCTCAGTGCTTCTGTTTCTGGCTCTACCTCCCCCCTTCTGAGCTGATATCCTTCCGTAAACCTGATAAAGATCCCTAAAGAATGTTGGGGCTTTTGCAAGAAGCGTGGAAAGCACCGCCCTGATAAAATGGCGCAGTACACAAAAAGCAAGGATGCTCCTCTGCCCAGGGGAGGCGGGCTTAGGATAGGAAACAGTGGCTGTGGTGGGAAGTGTAAGCCTATTTTCTGGAAGGAAAAGGCTAAAACTACAAACAAAGATTGTGCTGGGTGTGTTGAGGCTTGTGTGCACTAAGCCCAAGGAAGATTCAAGAGGGTTCCAGCCATTAGGAGATGTGACCATTTTGAACTGGGTAGAGGTAAGAAAGCAAGGAGCCAACCAGTGATCTTGTTCTAAGCTTATTTCATTAGGAAAACGAAAGTCACAAGTTTTCATTTTCGCTTCAAAACAAAGTATATCCTGTTGTGCAAATACCTGCTCTTATTTGGATATGTACTCACATGAATATATACAGAGTATTACATTATACAGAATAAAACATATTTAGGTTAACAGGTGTTAAAGACACAATTAATTAAAATAATATCTTGTCTACATTTGTTTGTATTTTGTATTCACAAATATGTGCCAAAATTTTTCTATTTTGTTCACTGTTATTTACATTCATGTTATTAAATATTTTAGAGACTCTTGCCCTGGATTGATTCCTCAAATTTTTTTCTTAAGAAGTTTAAAATTATCCCAGCATATAGGAAGCAGATGCAAGTGGATTTTTGTGAGTTAGAGGCTAGCCTGGTCTTCATAGCAAGTTCCAGGCTAGCCAGGGCTAAATCTATTTAAGAAAATAGAAAGTTTAAATTTTAACAGTGATATTTCAGCTCTGTAGATTCCAAGATACAGTTGCCAAAAAATCAAAAGTGAAAATGTAAAGGCACACTTTTGGGGAGAAAAGATCATTTAGACAAAGATTGTACTGAGTCATAAAAAACCTTAGATACAGGCATGCATTGTACATATGTGTGTGTGTGTGTGTGAGAGAGAGAGAGAGAGACATACAGTTGTTTATTATGAATAATAATAATAAATTTTGGAAAGAAAGAGATACCCCATGTTTATAAAAAGGAGAAAATAAACTATTTTTGATAAAATCAAAGTATGCTTATGAAACCTCAAGATGCATATAGTAAATTGTATAGTTTGGGGTGAAATTTTCTCTTTTATGTTGTTGGAAATTGAACTCTAGGCTTTTTACATTGTTGGGGGCTGAACCCAAGTCTTCATCCAAATGAGGCAAGTTTGCTGCCACTAATGATGAAATAGATTGAAAGGGATTAAAGAACTGTCCAAAATCAGCAAAAAACAAACTTGGGACCCTCATCCAAGGTCAGTCTTATAGTGCAGCTAGTATTCCTTCTGCTAAAAATACATCACTCCTCAAAAATATTAATAGAGAAGGAAAACCAATAGAGAAGGCCACCAGGGGATCCAAATGATGTGATAATAGTTTTATCATTAATGTTAGCATATTTCTGTTATTGTTGAGAATGAGAGAAACAGAATAGTAGCTTGAAAAGCTTCAGGTAAGAGAAAGATTGAAAATAAGGAAAACGTAAATCATTTATTAGAACTATTCTGAAAGTCTCATGGGAAGAATAAAAATAAAGGGATAAATAATGAAGGGATGTTGGGTGGGTACCTCTCAGCATGGGAAGTCATGTGAGGGCTAAGGGAATATGTGGATATGTGCTTGTCTAGCATGTACACAGCCCTGGATTCCACTTCCAGCACTCGAGAAAGGAAGGGAAAGGAAGATTGAGAGAGAGAACATGTGAACAAGTGAAAATATTTGCATAAATTAGCAGGCAGTAAAAAAAAATGGCATAATTAACATAAAACACTAGCCAGTACAACTGTCTGTTTGCTGACCTGACAGAAAACATTACTTTTCCATTAGAACCTTTCCTTTCTCATTTATTCATTCCAAGATGGAATGAATGTTAATGTTGTGAAGGATAGTTTTATGTCAACTTGACACAAACTAACATCAAGTTTGACTTTTAGAGGAAGGAACCTCAATGAGAAAATGCCTGTGAGCAAGCCAGTAGGGCGTTTTGTTTTATTTATTTATTTAATGGTGATTGGAGGGGAAAGGGCCCTGCCCATTATGGTAGTCAGATCCCTGGGTGCCTGGTGGTCCTGAGTTCTGTAAGAAAGCAGCTTGAGCAAGCCATAAAGGGCAAACCAGTAAGCAGCACCCCTCTATGGCCTTTGCATCAGCTCCTGCCTCCAGGTTCTGGCCCTGTTTGAGTTCCTGTCCTGACTTCTTTCAGTGATGAACAGCAATGTAAAAATGTGAGTCAGATAAACCCTTTCCTCCCCAAGTCACTTTTTATCACAGCAATGGTAACCCTCAGACAGACAACATGCTAGTGGGTGCTGGAGTCCATGCTCATATCTGTAACCTGCTCCTTAGGGGACTAAATGGGACATTTTCTCAGTGCTAAGAATGTTAACCATAGACACCTCATTAGGTATCCTATCTTCTCAAGAATTTCACTCCACAGGGGTGCTGGGGGGAGGGAGGGAGAATCACAGTACTTTACAGATGGCAACAACAATGATACTACTGTGGGGTAGGAGATATAAGTTCCCCCGACTTTTTTCAGGGTGCATCTACAAGCCCCTCATAATCCTCACCTGACCTGGTCCATGGAGGACCAGGAAGATCTTTATAGTGATGCTACTATCAGCCTCATCTGTCCTCCTCTGTTCCCCCAGGCATTTATCCCAAGAACACTCCCCAGAAAGCTTCCTGCAGGCAAGTCTCCATCACAGACTTGGATTATTCACATCTGCCGGAAAAGGCTCATTCATAGAGCAGCCTGGCTTCTCTGAGTCTCCAGTGCAGTGTTAGCCAGTTTTCATGTCTATAAGCCTACGTTCACATTCTAGCTATTACCAATGCAAAGCTGTGTGTATCTCCAGTTCCCCTTGTATTTCTCACTTGGATTCCACATTCACAAGTGAAGAAAGAGGGGCGAATGACTTTACTCTCCACAGTCTCTGCTGCTGTACTTAGGGAAGGTGAAGAAAACGCTGCCAGGTCTTTGGGTGGCTCTACCCAGTGAGAGACAGCAAGTGAAGAGTGTTGAGGATGTGAAAATAAACATGCTGCAGCATAGATTATAAAGAGCTGCATGAGTTCCCATATTAGAAAATGCACATCATCTCTGGACCTCCACAGAGCAGTTCCTGTTTGCAGAGTGAACCACAAATGGAATTCACCCAGGTTCCCTGGCATTACATTCAAATCATTGTTCCTTTATTCTCCACATTTTTTGGCTTTATTCAAAAAGATTAATAAAGATTCAAGAGTGTTGGCTTTGTTACAAAGACTAACTAAACCACCTTTTTGCTAACATCAGTTTTACCATTAACTTAATTACATTTTATTACTAAAAGATAAGTATACCAAATGAATCTTCATATCAAAACATCTTTTAAAGGTTTGCAGAAGTAACTGAAAGAATGACATTATTTGTATTAATACCTATTTTTAAATTACTTTAATTTGACCTCATTTTACCCCAAATTACCTTTTGAAACAATTTTTTAGGCTTAGTCACAAATTCAGGTTAGCTCTGAAAGTTTTCTGTAGCAAGAAATTAGGGTAAGATTTGGTTTGAGAATGAACAAGAGGGAGTCAATTTTATACGATGGATCAGACAGTTGCTTTAGGCACTGCCTTTTATAGATACCACATTTGAAATACTTCTGCTTTTAATATTGATTTTTATTTGCTAGAAGTTACACATTTCAAAAACTAGAAAATATGTGTTTGGCTTTTTTCTTATATATTTGGGTCAGCATTAAAAATGTTAAGGTGCCATTAAGTATCAATAAAATGAATCCATTCATAATCTGTTCCTTGCCCTTGGTATTGCTAATCAATAATGCTATTATCTGTTTTTACTACACCACACAGATTCCATTAAAAATAACTGAAGCTATGCAAAGGTGACTTTCCCTTTTATAATAACAGTGGGATACAGGAAGTGGAAAAGAACAGGGGGACTTGATCTTCTTCCTTCTACTGTCATATTTTCTGCCACATCTAAGATGAAGGACATAGGCAGCAGGTGCCCCACTCTCAGAGGTGATGATGGGTTTGTGCTGAGCTATTGACACTCAAACCTGGGCCTCTTGTGATCAATGACACTCAATTTGAAGACTACTGACTGGGGTTAATGGTGCAATCTGTGGCATTGGAACAGAGTTCTTCTCAATGTGAAACTAATTGGCCCATATGGGGATTAAACTGGTAACAGTGTCCTCATTTGTCAACCCATCGACTCAGCAGTTGACTCCAGTTGTGTTTGAGAACTGCCCTGAATTCAATCAATGTCTTTTCAAAATCACAATGTCATAACTTTAGAAACAGGAAGAGGCGACTTTTAAATTTTACAAGTGATTTATCAACCCAAATCACTTCAAGAAAATCATTACACATTAGGTAATAAACATTCTAGAATGTGCCAATTATTTTTAAATGAATATCTTTATGTTGTGGGCAACAACTGGAGGAGATCAGTCAGCATCCCACTGAGTTGTTTATTTCACTGCAAATTCCAGAATTACTCTCCAATACTATGAAGATGGACCTTTATATTCCCATTGCTCAGGGCCTATACAGAGAGTTGATATCCCAACTACCCAGCCTTTCCCCTAAAGCATCAGAATTAAAGGAATGACATAAGTCTTGCCTTTGTCATCTTTGTTTCTGTATTGACCAGAAGCCTTTCTTTAATTTTACCACAGAGCATTTTAAAAACCCTCTTACTAATTATATTAACAACATGATTAATAGCTTGACTTTGGAAGAACAGGAACACTATATTTTATACCCCCCAAACAGAAGCTCACCCGTTAGTTCTGACTCAAAGAACATATCTCAATAAAACACATCAAACTCAAAGCTTTTTTTGCTCTCTATCCATTTCTTTCATGATTAACACAGTGACTTCCTCAAATTCAACTGATTCTTAATACATGAGTAATGCCTGTGAAAACGAATTCCAAACAGTCCATAGCATGTACTACAATAGACACTGAAGTGTAGTGTAAATGAAAATGCTAAATTAAAAAACCCACTAGAGGTGGATAATAAGTTGACTTGGGTCTAGAAGAAAAGCTTTTTTGTCTAACCCTCCAATTAGAAAACATATTTTCCTGGCACAGAAATTTTCAAAATAAGTGGCTTTCGAGAAAGTACAGATGTGTATGGCAATTCACAATGACCCAATATAAGAAACTAATTGAAGGCTGTAGATGTAACTCAGTGCTAAAGCACATACTGAATATACACAACATCCTGGTTTTGAACCTCAACACACACACACACACACACACACACACACACACACAAAGTTAATTTTAAAAATATAATTGACTATCACAGAAGTTGTACTGATTTTGTCTCTTTCTAGAACTAGAACTTTGACATATCTAATGGATATACTTAGTTAAGGTAATACTTTCAACTAAATTATGAAGACAACTGTTACGGGATGATACCAAATGTCCAGTGCTGATATGAGTGATAAAGGCTTGGTCTCTAGGAGAGGTGCTGGAATCATTATAGAGGGAAGTCAAGGCATCAGGAGTTGAAAAAGACAAAAAAGGATTCTAAAATCAAAGGACAAAAAGGTAGGTGCTAAGTACTAACAAAAAGGGCTGATGTATGTAGTCACATATACAGGCATGATATCAACACACAAGATTATACACAAATAGGTCCACTCTTTGATGTATATAGTTCTGCAACATTTGCATCTCTCCTTTTTTGACAGATAGGGCGCAAGACAATACTCATGTGTTTGTGGTGATGTTAGTGTAAACTGAACTTCCAGTTGTGTGAAAACGTAACACATAAGCTTGGGTATAACTTATTGGTACAGCATTTGCTTCGAATGCATGAAGTCCTGGATCCTGTCTAGAGCAGGACAAAACTGTAGGCGGATAAAAAAGCATGGCACCAACCACTGCTGATACTGTTATGTGTTTCAATAGTATACTTTTATTATTATGTATGAGCAGATTTTTCAGAAGTTTGCCATAAAACAACATAAGTCAAAACTGAAGAGTGGATTTCTGCATAGCTTGCACTCAGCTTGTTTCTTGATTACGGAATTTTCTCTTGCGTGTGATTTAATCTCAGGTGAAAGTGGAAAAAACAATGGCCACAGCACACACGTAGCCAGTACTCTCTTCTTCTGAACGCAGGTGTGCCTTTTTCGTTACACACTTCTGTATGCTTATATTTTGTATGAATTTGTAAAACATGAAGTCTTGGAATTTCTGCCTTCTCACTGAGCATATAGTTCATTCACACTTGCTACGATCATTGAGAATTTTATTTATTATCTTACTTGATGATTTTCATTTCTTCTGCCTGTTCTGGAATTCTTTTCCTCTCCTCTCAAAGACATTGCCCTGGCTTGTTTTGTTTTTAAAACAGAGCCCAGGCTTGCCTCAAATTTCCCATGTAGCCCAGTTTATTAATTACTTATCATCATTGTGGCCAACTTAAAGGAGGAGAGAGAGATTTCTTCTCATAGTTTCAGAAGATTCAGTCTGTTGTGACAGGGAGGGCATGGTGGAGGAGCAGAGTTGATTACAAGGAGGGGCAGGAAGAGAACAAGATGAGACATACCCAGGAATAATATGCCTTGAAGGACCCACCCTTTAGGAACCATCCTCCAGTCACATCCTTCAAAAATGGTGCTACCAGCCAGAACAAGCATCCAGACTATGAGATGTGGATTCATACTCTAACACTCAGGCTGGCCTTGAACCCAAGGTCATTCTTTCTACCTTTGGTCCCAGGGTTCTGGGATTACGGCATGCATTACCGTGTCTTTCTCTGTAAGGCATTATTACTACTGTTCATCCTGGATCACCTTTCCTCTGGCACACTTAAATTATGTTGTGAAAGAGTGGTCTTTTTTTTTTAATCCTCACACACTAATATGTAAGACAATACAACAATTTGAATAAGTAGGGAAATTATTTTAAAAATAAAAACATGCAATACAAACCTCGTGTGTTTATTATTAGGGTCAAAAGATATAAAAGCTATTTGGTGCTATAAAATGTTCTGTGTGGATATTGCCAGTCTCTGGGCTTCTGTAATCTGGACAGATGGCAAGCTTTTGCGGAGCGGCGTTAGTCTGTGGACCTCACGCTGAGTAGGTCCACACTTGTTGACCTGGACTAAGTTGAGTAGCTGGCCACTTCTCCTTCGTGATGACCTACCTGCTAGTTATACACTGCCTCAATTTTTATAAATTCAAACGTGAAGTTTTAAAGTCTTAATTTAAAAAATAAACTTTTATTGGTAAAGCATGAGAGGGAAATCAAGAGAGGAAGGGAAGAGATGAAGAGAGAAGATGGATTGGAAGGTAAGAAGAGGAGAGCAGAGGGGAGGAGACAGGCAAAGCGCCAAAGGAGGAGCAATGTATTTATTACTAAGGATTCTGCTGTTATATAGTTTCAATTCGTCTATAGTGCCCCCCCGCCCCGGCAAAACCCATGTGGTAAAGGCCATAATGTTATCTGGAAGTGATGTATCCTCTCAGAGGTGGGGCCTGTGGAAAAAAAAAAAACAAAAAAACAAACTAGGTCATTGAATGTGTCTTAGTAGGAGATATTAGAACATCCCTCTGCCCCTTTCTTTCTTTGGCTTTATATCTAGCACGGAGTGAGCAGCTCTCCTCCACCACCCATTCTTATCATGATGATAGGTTATGCTGCTTTGGGCTCAACGCAAGAAGGCCCAAGACCACATCTGAAGCTGAGTCAAAGCAAAACTTTTTTCGTTTAGCTTGATTTTCTTGAGTGTTTTGTCATAGTGACAGAAACCAGACTAGCATGATCCTCAGTGAAGTATTTTTAAAAAGTTATTAATGTAATTATCACCTAGGTCAAACATAAAGCAGCAAGGCCCTGTATACACACCTCCTGCCATTATCTGTCATCCCAAAGGTAACCATAGTAATAACTCTAACACCAGACAATGATTCTGTCCAAAAACATGCTGGATATGTTTCTAAAGTCTGGCTTCTTTTCTCAATATTAAATTTGTCTGTCTGTGACAGAACACATGAAATAATAAACTTCTAAGAAATGGAAGTTTAATGATGGCTCACAGTTTCACAGATTCTAGTCTGTGATGAGTTAGACTGGTAACAAATTTCATGCTTACATTCACTTCATGATTTCCTGGAAGCAAAACACAGAAAGGATGAGAGACTAGATTCCATAATTCTCTTTAGGAAACACCCCAGTGACCCATCCTCCTAACCTACTAATATGCTAATAACATATAATAACCTACATATATGCTAATAACATGGCAGGCTGGAGACCAGGTCTTCAACACCAGCACACTGGCCTTGGGGGACATTCAAGATACAAGCACATTGCCATAGTATTCCATTGTATGATTGTCACATTTAAAAAGGAAAACTGAGCTGGCAAAATGGCTCAAAGGGAAAAGGTGCTTGCCACCAAGCTGATGACCAAAGTTCAGCTCCCGGAATACACAAGGTGGAAGAAGAGAACTAATCCCAACAAACTATCCTCTGCCCTTCATAGGTGTGGTATAGAATGTGCAAACCACCCCCTACAAAATAGACAGATAGATGATGATAGATATATAGGCACATAGATTATGATGATGAAGATAGATAGATAGATAGATAGATAGATAGATAGATAGATAGATAGA
>NW_026585587.1:2958296-2969314 GCF_907164565.1 Psammomys obesus
AGATAGATAGATAGATAGATAGATAGATAGATAGATAGATAGATAGATAGATAGATATGAATGATAAATACATGATATATATATATTGATACATGGATGAGAAAGAGAGGTGAGATGAGCTACTAAAGCAAAAAGAAAAAAAAAACTCATTCCATTCCATTCCATTTATACGGCTATTTAAGTTGCTTTCACGGTGGGGTAGTCATAAAAATGCTTCTATGAGCATACTTGAATGTCATTTAGTACATAAACATGCATGCCTCTGGGATAAATACCTAAATTAGAAATGTTAGCTCCTAAGATGTATAGATGCTGGGCTTTGTTGCTCAAGCTTCCTCACGTGGAAACCTACCTTTACTACAAACTAGAACTTTATGTCATTACTTTGCATCTCATAGCAGAAGAATGTGTCATTTTCAAGGTTAATTAATAATTCTTACAAATATATTCAGAACTTCATGATAAATTTTGTAAAATTCCATTTTGAGTACAGTAATTCAGCAGCACATATGTATATACATATTTATGAGTATAACAATTTACAGATAAATTGTTATATTTGTCTTATTAGTGAATTTTATTTTATATTATTTTGCCATATGATGAGTAACTCCTTCCACTGCCTCAGTTCCACTGGTAAAGAATGAAAAGGTAGTACTTCTTCTCAAGAGGAACTATTAATTGATTGCATATTTCATGCTTCTTTACTCATATCATAGAAACTAGATATTAGCTGTCCTAGTAATAACATATGATATAAAAGAGACTCATTAACAATAGCCAAAATGTGGAACAGAATAAATATCCATCAATGGATGATTGACAATGTGACATATACACATAATGGAATATTCTTGCTTCGCAAAGTTCTGCTATTTGTAAAAACATGAATTGCACTGAAGACCATAGCATTAAGTGAAATAAGCCATGCAGAATACAAGTGCTGCAAACCTCCCTTATATGTAGAGCCCAAAAAGTTCATTTCATAGAAACTGATGGTAGAATGCTGGTTACCAGAGGAGTGAGTAGGAAGAAAGAAGAATGGGGAGAAGCTTCAGAGAGATGGCTATAAAACATCCTGGTGTATTGTGCTATAATATATTTGTGAGAGCAATTTACTGTACCCCTCAAAAAGCTAGAATGAAGGATTTTTAAAGGTTTTACCATTAAGAGATAGTAAATGTTTAAAGATAAATAGTTAGTGGAGACAGGGTCTCTCTGTGTAGCCCCAGCTGTCCTGGGACTCACTTTGTAGACCAGGGTGGCCTTGAACTCACAGAGATTCACCTGCCTCTGCCTCCCAAGTACTGAGATTAAAGTTGTGTGCTACCATGTCTGGCTGAATTAAATTTCTTAATACTTACTTGTTTTGTGTGTGTGCATGTGTTACATGTGTGTGCAGGTGACAACATACGACAGAAGAAGGTCTTAGCTCCCCTGCTTGTGATCTACCCAGTATGGGTGCTGGGAACTGAACACTGCTTTTCTCTGCAGGAGCAGCAAACGCTTTAACCACCAATCCTTCTCTCCAGATCCAAGATGGTTGTATTTTAACTAATGTAAACATTATACAGTAAGTATTTACATCAAACATCACAATGCCCAAAGAATATATACATTGTTGTTATGTTTTATGTGCCAGTTAACATAAAATTAGTTTGAAAAATAAATCCTTGAAAAAAAAAAAAAGGATAAAGTCTTCCATGTATTAAATGAGAATGATCATAAGAGATTCCTAAGGAATGAACTTGGACTGGAGAAAGGCTTAGTGTAAGGAACCATTATAGATTACTAGATAAGTTAAGGTCTCAGTGGAGGTATGTCAATACCAAAACATTATGACTATACTTACAGAATATCCTGGGAGGTGTGAATGAACATATACTCATCCCAAATAGGCATCCGATGACAGGCCAAAGTATAGTAACCACCAAAGTCTAACTGGTGAAATGATGAGTTTTACTGGGGTTGCTCATAGCAGCAGAAATGATCCAAAGGCAGCTGCGTTATCAAAGCCCATCCCACAAAGCTAGAAGCCTGGAGCTGCGTTATCAAAGCCCATCCCACAAAGCTAGAAGCCTGGAGCACGCCATACAACTGCGGCAACTCAACGTAGAGGGAACCGTTTCTCAGTAACTCAGTTGGTCTGAGCCTCTTCTAGGCAGCTCAGTTGGCCTTTGTTTCTTCTCGCAAGTTTGTTTTGTCTGTACTTCTTTCCAGTAGGTGTACTAGTCTCAGAATGACTCTTAGCATTTGTTTACTGTTCTTACAGTCTTGAGGAGAGAAGGGACTAGTGAATATGATCAGTTTCAGGGACTTCCAGAAGTTATTTTGAGTTGTTTACGTCTTCATTTAATGAGTTTCTTTCCAGGTTGGAGTATTTCACCTTCCCTTAGAACATCCTGTTTTGTTTTGTTGTTTTGTTTTGTTTAATCTCCCTGTAAACATCCTATCTTAAAATATCCTGCTGTTTCACTTCCCTTTTCACATCCCGTGTCTTAAAAAGTTTCCCTCCCAAATGGAAAGGCTTTGATCTCAAAGGAAACCACTATACAGAGTTGAATAACAGAAAAACAGGAAATGAAATGTCTTTTGAGGTCACTTACTCATGAAATTCATCAGAGTATTATGAGAAAACGCTCGGGATTATTAATTTGCCTTCTAGACAAGTCTGTAAATAAATAGATAATAAAGCAGAGTTAAAGAAAGATTTTTTTTTTTTTTTAAGAATTGGGATTTGTGATTGATCTCAGCTTTCCTATGGGGGAATATGTAGTAATTTTTTTTTTTGGTCATTCATAAAAATCAAGAAAGTACATTTATATCAGTTTGAGGATTCATTTTTATGTCAACTTGACTGGGCTGAGAAATGCCCAGAGAACAGATGAACTGTGATTCCTAGATGCGTGTGTGGGGATGATATGTTTGAAGGTGGCTATTGCCACCGCTGTGGTTGTCATCCAGCCCCATGAAGGCCTGAGAGAACTTCAGAGCTGGAGAAACACCATGGAGGATGCCTGTTTATCTTGATGGATGCAGGAAGCAAAAAGAGAGAAGGAAAAGGACCAGGGGCCCATGATACCCTCCGAGGACAGCACTTTCAATGAGCTGGCTTCCTCCTACTTTGTAGGTCCCATCGGGTTTCAGCACAGGTTGCGTGCTATTCTTATTTTTCTTACTGTTTGGTGGGTGATAGTGATCGTCACCTTAACAGGCTCTAGACTCACAAAGGAGGAAAACCTCCGGTCAAGTCTTTGAAGGAGTTTCTACACTAGGTTCACAGAGTTAGAAAGGGACACCTGACTGTGGACGGCACCATTTCATGGGCTGGTGCTTCCACTTAGCAAAAAGGGAAAGTAAACTGAGAACCAGTATTGCTCTTTGCTTCCTGACTGTGGGAACAATGTGGCCAGCCCTCTCAAATCCCCAAGGCTGTGGCCACCACCAGGGACTGTACTTTCAATAGCTGAGCCCAAATAAACCTTGCTTTCCTAAATTTGTTTTTATCAGGTATTTTGTAACAGCAATGACAAAAGTGACAATCTTGGACATCTATGATTGCTTCTGGTTCTCAAGTCTGGGGTTCAAGATACACACATCTTCCCAACCCCCATATTGCAATTCTTCCGAGATCTACTGGTAGTTACAACAGCAGATCCTCTGGTCCTTAGGCCTGATGACTCAGACTAAAGCATTTTCCCTCGTGTTCTTGCTTGTACGTAACAGATCATGGAGCTTCTTGAATACCATTATCCTGCTCTGAAGAACTGCGTCATGGGTATATTAATTACCCTTTCTACCTTCCTTTCCGATATATATATATATTTACATATATCTATTATATATATATTTAAATAGTGAGTCTTCAATTTTTTTATTTAAAATGCTTTTATATTTATTTATATTGCGCATGAGTGGCAAATACTTGCTCATAGGGTGCACCATGATGGTCAGAGGACAGCTTGAAAAAGTGACACCTTTCCTTCCGTTATGTGGCGTCTGGGGCTTGACTTTAAGTCATCTGTTTAGGTATCAAGTGTCTTAATCTGCTGAGCTAACTTACCGGGCCAATTTGCTCTGGAATCAGTTTTTCTATATAATGCAAGGCAAGTACTAATTGAATTAATTTTTGTCACATATGGGTATCTAGTTGTTCCAGCATCAATTATTGAAAAGTCATTATCCTTAGATCTCTGTCTGCCACCTCCTCCCTCAAACACACACTGACACACACACATTCTCACATGCACGGATCTATTTCTGAAGTCTCTAATTTCATTGATTCAGATGTCCATCCATATTTATGTGCATATCACACTGTGTTGATTATGGTAATTTTATAATAAGTCTCAAAATCAAGTAGTTGTAAATTTTCAAACATTGCTGCTCTTCAAAACTATTCTGAGTACTCTAGATTATTTTCATTTCCATAAAAATTTTAGAATCATCTTGTCAGTTTACACACAAACACACATGCATGAGTACACACACACCCCAATGGGATCTTTATCAGTACTGCACGGAATCTCAAAATTAATTAGCACAGAAAAAAAATCTTTTAAATGCTAACATTTCCAAACCATGATCATGACATATGCTTGTGCTTTTTAAAAGCATGACACTCATGTGTTCCAAATTTGATCTCTAACGTCACAATGATAAGGATCGGGTTTTGACATATCTCAGTGGTGATCTCACGTCTCATTTTGGTTTTAAGCCATCTTAAATGAGACTCTTTTTTTTTTTTTTGTAAATTTGACTTTCTAATTATTTGTTGCTAGAATATAAAAATGAACTTAACATATAGGTATTGATCTTATATGACAGGATGTTGCTGTTTGAACTTATGAGTTTCTGTTGGTTTGATATAAACTTCCTGTGATGGTTAATTGTGACTTCCAGCTCGATTGAATCTGAGATGAACTAAGAAACATAGCTCTGTGTTGGTGTATGGGAGTATTTCCTGGCATTATGTGAGGATGGGGAGACCCTCCTCCAGAGCGGACAGCACCTTCTGGCAGCAGTTCAGAAAAGATGTGTGAGGGGAAGCAATGCTGCCTTTGCCTGCCTGCCTTCACTCCCAACAGTTTCTTGTTAGCTGTTTGCAACCTTCAATAAGAGCTTAAAGAAGTTGTTAATACTAATAGCAACTTTATCAGATTTAAACATTGCTTTAAAGGTGCTTAATAGACACAGCGCCCCAAGAAAAGATACACTCCCCTCATCTGCTTTAATGGTAGAAACAATCTCCATTAAAACCACTGTATCTTGAATGAATGTATCTTGAGATATGATTCATTGAAATACAGTATCATTAAAAACAAAAGGGAAAACATGACGTCATAGACCAGAATTGAACTGGAAAGCTAATTATAAGGATTGGTAAACAAGTGTGCCACAATGTGAAAGAAAAGCAAGAAGGAAGGAAAAAAATCAATATTAATCAAATGTCTATCCTTTGGCAGGGAGAGGATTGGGGTTTCAAATGCTGCCTTGTTTGACTTTTAGAAAAACCCAGTTCCCATATGGAGTAATTATAATTATTCCAGTCTAGGAGTGTGGAAACAGAAGTTCAGAGAGTTTGTTGAAGGTAATGTCACCAATATACAAGTATTCTTTTCCTGAACTAAGGGATTTTCAACTGGTTTCATTTTTAAAAAACAGAGTACCTGAAAGTCAGTTGTCTTTGATGCTATTCTTGATTGTGTGCTTGACTACACCTGGAATAAACTAAAACCCAACGATGAAGGGTACACCTGTGAGGGGGGTTTGCTTAATTTAAAATGGGAATATCCACTTCTAATCTATCTCTTTGAAGTAAAAAGACATAACTTTACTCTGACCCACACTTTCTGATGGAAGCCTATATGAGGACATGGAAGACAGAAGCTCTTGCTCCTTACCTGCTTGCCCTCACTTTGCAACAAGTCTATTTCTTCCCTGGCATTAGAGCCTACTTCTCCAAGATTCTGGTGTATACTGGAGGCCTGCTGAGAGGCTGAGCCTTGTGGACTGAGCAATTACTGGATTCTTGAACCTTCTGTACATAGGCAGCTGTCGCTGGATTAGCTGGATCACAGCCAGTAAGTTGTTCTAATACAGATACATATACATACAGAGAGAGAGAGAGAGAGAGAGGGCAAGGGAGAGAGAGAGAGAGAGAGAGATATTCATTCTAAAAGTTCTGTTTCTCCAGAGAACACTTACTAATACATAATTTTATCGGGAAGAAATACGTACACACGCACACACATTTATTCTGTTTGTAATTTTCAGCTTGCTGAGCATGTAGGTTTATGTCCTTTGCTAAGTTTGGAAAATTTGGGGGGGCATTATTTCCTATAAAATATTTTTTGTCTTATCTCTATCTTCTTTTCTTCCCAGCTCAAACGGCATAAATACTATGCATGTCTTGCTGATCTCACGGGCCCCTGAGGCTTTGTCCATTTAATATCTTCAACATGTTTTCTTTTCATTGCCTCATTACATCACTTCTTTGGTTCACTGCTTCTGTTCTGTCTCTGTTTCATTGTTGAGATCATCAGCTGACACTTACTTCAGTTGTATTTTCTTCTATTCAAAAATCCAGTTTAGCTTTTGGCTCCTCCCTGTTTGGCAGGCAGTGGCATCATTCCCTACTGCAGTACCAGCGGCATCCTCAAGGCATGATGGTGAGGCAGGAATGTTTGGGTTTACCTGTACAGAGCACCTAGTAATCAAACCTGCTTATACTTCAGCAAACAGCACACTGTACTATCAGTGCATCTTTCTTTGCTCTCAACTACATGGCCTCCATGTTCCAGTATGAGTCCCCTCATGACTAGTCCATGCCAGTCAAAGTGAAGAACAAGAAGCTTGCAAGTAAGGGAAAGGTCATCTTCCTACTCCAGGATTGAGAGTCCATGTCTGAGTCGGGGTCTCTATTGCTGTGATAAGACACCATGACCAAAAGCAAGTTAGGGGAAGAAAGGGTTTATCTGGCTTATACCTCCACATCAAAGTTCATCATCAGAGAGCATCAGGACAGGAACTCAAACAGGAACCTGGAGGCAGGAGCTGATGCAGAGGCCATAGAGGGGTGCTGCTTACTGGCTTGCTCTCTGTGACTCGCTCAGCCTGCTTTCTTATACAGGACCTCCAGCCCAGAGGTGGCCTCACGCACAGTAGACTGGGCTCCCCCTTACTAATTAAGGAAATGTCCTACAGGACTGTCTGCAGCCAGATCTTATGAGGGCAATTTCTCAACTGAGGTTTCCTCCTCTCAGATAACTGTAGCTCTGTTGAGTTGACATAAAACTAGCCAGCACAGTCCACTAACATCAAATGGGGATGATGAAAATGCCAAGTACACTGTGAAGACTGCTGGTATCCTTGGAGAAGGTGGAACCTCACCTAAGGGATGGAGCTGAAGGATCATTATCTCTGCCCCTACAGATAATGCCTTCATATTTGTGAGGGGATGAACCCTGAGAGAGAGGGCAAACTTACTCAAGATTATGATCAATGTCTTCTGCACCACCAACTCATTAGCCCTCTGGGTATAGTCATCCATGACACCTTTGACATTATAGAGAAATTCACGACTACAATCCATGACATCACTACCACACTGAAGGCTATCGACAACCCCCTTCCCCCAGGAAACTATAGTATGACATCTGTAGGACCCAGAACATCTTCTCTGTGTCTACTGGGTTTCCAAGGTCATCTAGGAGCTGAATGGTAAGCTTGGTGGCGTGGTTTTCCATGTGCCTAACCCCAACCAACATGTCAATCAGGGATCTGGTTTTCTGAAAGCTGCCAAAAAAATGACATCAAGAAAATAGTAAAGTAGAAATTAGAGGGCCATTAAAGGGCACCCAAGGGATATACCCCAGCAAGAATGCAGAAGAAAGAGAGGCCATTCAGTGATTGGGGAGTCCCTGCCCCTGCTCAGTGCCCGTCACACAATGCACACACTGAAAATCTCTTCTCACAGTTGCCATTCCAGAAAACCCAAAGAAGCAGCTGTGCTTAAGGAGCCCTACCTTATCATGTGCCTCCAATATATTCCTTGTTCCCAACTCTATGCATTCCAATTTGTTTGTTTGTTTTTTCCTCTGGGCTGGATAGTTTTATGTCAACTTGACACAAGCTGAAGAAGTCTGAGAGGATGGAACACAATTAAGAAAATGTCTTTGTAAGATGGGCTGTAGGCAAGCCTATAGCATTTTTGGTATGAGTGATTGATGGTGAGGCCCCAGCCCATTGCGGGTGGTGCCTTCCTTGGGTTCTATAAGAAAGCAGGCTGAGCAAGCCAGAGGGAGCAAGCCAGTAAGCAGCACCCCTCCATGGCCTCTGCATCACTCCTGCCTTCAGGTTGCTGCCCTTTTTGACTTCCTGTCTTGACTTCCTTTGATAATGAACTGTGGTGTAGAAGCATAAACCAAATCAACCCTTTCCTCCCCAAATTGCTTTGGCCATGGTGTCTCATCACAGCAGTGGTAACCCTGAATAAGACACTCTGTCTTGATTTTATTTCTTTGTTGAGACATCTAATGTTTTGGCAAGACTTTCCATTTTTGTCATCTCCTGGCTGGTCATTCGTTAGTGATTAGTAGAGGGTGGTGGAAGTGCTGGCTTTCCTTTAGGACTAGCTGGTGGGTAAGACAGAGGCATTTCCTTGCTGCTACCCAGGAGGCCTCTACTGTCACCACAGGGTGAGAATGATGGCTCTGGTGCTCATTTATCTCTGTGAGATTCCAGAATACAGTACTTGCACTGGGTGACTTCTCAGAAATTGATTTTTTTTTTCAGAGCTCTGGAAACTAGGAACCCCAGACCAAGGTTTCACACAAGGAAGGCCCTATTTCTGATGAGAACTCTTGGCTTTTAGATGGTTGCTTTCTCAGTGTGGACACAAAGCAAAACAATGCCCCGGCTCTCTGATTAGTTACTTATCAGAACTTATGATGCCCCTGAGAAGCTAAGTGTGAGGCTGGGAGAGCAGGCCCTGGGCAAGGAACTGTTTATGGCCTCTGTGTGTCCAGATCAGGCCAGCTAACAGCCAGCAAGAGAATGGGGACTTCAGTCTTTTAGCTACAAGGAGTTGCATTCTGCCAACTACTGTGTGGGTTTGAAAGGTGAATTGCAAAAAGGAATGCATCATTGTTGACACCTTGAGCTCAGCCTTGTGAGACCTTTATGTGAGGACTCAGCTATCCTTTGCCTGGACTGCCGACCTCCAGAAGCCTGGGAGAACAAAAGCATGAGGTGTTAAGCCCCTACTTGTGGTCATTTGTTGTAGCACAATACGAAACTGATGCTATACGGCATTTCAATTTCCAGGTCTTCGTATCTGTAATCTAATTCTTTGCTACTCTCTGTACAAACAAGTAGCCGATGTAAATAAACACTTCTGGACATGTTTCATGATTTGGCTTCAGCAAAACCTGACAAAAACTGATGCACTTCTTGCCATATGAAGCAAGTGGGCTCACTGGAGAAGAGTCCCTGCTGCCAAAAGTTGGAGGAAACAACAAAGGGTAATAAAATTTATCAAAGAAGATGGGAACAGATGGGCTGTAGGCTTTTTTAAAAAAATGAATACTGGAATCTCTAAGGTGAATGAATCTCTTATGACTAAACAGAGAAGACAGGTTTTATAAAGTATACAGAAAAAAAAGCAAAGTTGAACTTAAATGAAAAAAATATTGAAAATAAAAAGTTAAAAGTCACAAATCTATGATTAGCTCAAAAAAAGTACATTTGTGCCAAGAACTTAATCAAGGAACAAAATGGAACAGTTTTAATAAGGCAGAGAGTAATGAAATGTCTCAAATTACAAAACACAAGAGAAAAAGGCAACATCTCCACGGTGCACATAACGTGAATGCTAGCATGAGTGCTGAAACAGCACCAAACCCCCCCCCCCCCCCAGTTTCCAACCCAGCAACACAAACCTGTCAGTCACTTCCTGCCCATTTCAAAATTCCAAAAGGAGCTGGGTCCAAGATACAGCATGAGTCTCCTGCTAGCCAAACAGCATATTATTTTCTCCTCAATTAAATGTTCTTGGTGAGCTACAAATGTTTCTTTTGTCACTAACCACTCCAGGTGGGCCTTGTTAGCTCCCACTATACTGCCAGATTGTGAGGCCCACTGCTCAACTGAGCACCACCATTTCCTCCTCTTCCCACACTCGCTACCTCCACTCTCAAGTCACAACTGCTTAACACTCCCACTCTTCCTCTAGACTTCTACCTCCTCGTGTGGCTCCACATGGCTTCGCACAGTGGAGACAAAATTCTCTCACCCATCTGACATCACCTCATCGCCTGTGTATTCTTTCCCAAGAGCTCGGATCTTTAGAGGAAAGAGATTTTGAAACTGTTTGGATGAGAAATTGAAGGAGCACAGAAACAGGATCTTCTAATCAAAATAAACTGTCTTTAATATCAAAAGATAGATGGCCCTCTCATTAAGCATATCTCTTCCTTTCTATATGTCTCTGGGTCCTCACACCTGAGAAACTATGAATTATGAGCACAAGAGGTAGAGAGGATGATACCCTTGTCTCTACAGGTGCTGCACGAAAGCCAATACTTGATGGAGACAAGAGTTGATGGAGAGGAAATCCAGAGTATTCAAGCCAGCACCCCAAGAAGATGGAGAGGCCACCATCATTCCCTCATCGAAAATAAAATATAAAATAAAATAAAAACCCTGTCATCTTGGGGAACTTAACCATACTAAAGAGCTTCTACTGAAAGGGAAGGCAACTCAGTGAGACAAGGTCAGAAGGACTACACACTGGACACAGTCTTCCTCATCCAGAGCATATATCTTTTTCCCCCATCCTTAACAAGAACATCAACAAGGACTTTGGAAGTTTCTATAATGCTTTAGATAAAGATATTACTGTCCTATAAGCTAAGCCCCACCTTATTCATTCTGCTCTAGTTGGAAGGCTATCAGATGTTGTGGGTTCTATACTGTGTGTGTGTGTGTGTGTGTGTGTGTGTGTGTGTGTGTGTGTG
>NW_026585587.1:2969324-2983867 GCF_907164565.1 Psammomys obesus
TGTGTGTGTGTGTGTGTGTGTGTGTGTGTGTGTGTGTGTGTGTGCAGTTAATATCTTGGTCATTTTGGTGTGGTTTTTCTTCAGAATTTAGAATGCCATACCATGCCAATACAGGGCAACAACTCCATAAAGGCCACTCACCCAGAAAAGCATCCACTGTTAACAGTTAAGCCCACGAAAAATATATGCTGGGTGGTGTCTTTCATTTTGCTGTTATTGTTGTTGTTAAACAATTACATTTTTTTAACCTCCTAGATGATTTTTTTAAAGTTAGATTTAAGGTCACACCTCTAAGTTTGATGTAGTTTGATGTACTATTGCAGATTGTACAGGATGAGTATGAAGAGATACAAATTGGTTGTGCCCAAAAGATTGACAAAAGTACGTAATCATCTTCATAAATATATATAAAGTTCTTATGAAGATAGAGGGAACTACCAGATTTTTGAGACACGTTTCAAAGTTATTATGCCATCATTGTGAATATACACCTTCTAGACTTTGTACCTCTGATACAGCCCAAAGATTCAGCCACATGACTATTGTAAAACTACATATATTGACTGAGATTCTTGGTGAAAAAATTTTGGGTTTCTTGGGTGAAAAAAAAAACAAAACAATCAAATAATCCAAAATACAGAAATTGCAAATACAAGCACTTTAAAAAGCAAACACAAAGGATCATGTAAATTCAAAAGTGTTTAACCGCTTTCAGTTTGGATCACTAAGACCCTATATAAATTGGGCATGGTGGTGCATGCCTTTAATGCCAGCAATCCAGAGGCAGAGGTGGGCAGATCTCTGTGAGTTCAACGCCAGCCTGGTCTACAAAGGGAATTCTAGAATAGCCAGAGCTACACAGAAAAATCCTTTCTCATAAAACCAAAAAAGAAAAAAAAGAAAGAAAGAAAAGTTTGTGCCCAGAAACTAATGCATTATTAGTCTCTGCTAAAGAAAATGAATCTAATAGGTGAGGTTCTCCTCCCCTTCCCTTTGACCCTAGCCTATTAGGTCTCATTAGGACTAGCTGCATTGTCTTCCTCTGTGGCCTGGTAAGGCTGCACCCACCTCAGGGGGAGGTGCTCAAAGAGAAGGCCACTGAGTTCATGTTAGAGACAGTCCCTCTGGACTGGGGAAGGGGTATGGGTGTAGAAGATGGAGGAGGGGTAGGATTGGGAGGGGCTGAAGGAGGGGGCTACAGTTGAGATACAAAGTGAATAAATTGTCATTATTAATAAACAAATAAAATTTAAAAATATGTATTTCCTAAGATAAAATATAAAATGAGTAAAAACATAAAGTTTTAAAACATGAAAAAAAGAAATGAATCTAAAAATGAATCTAGTTTTCAATATTTAAAATTCCTCATTTATATAAAAGCCTAGAGAGACCATATCCAATATCTTTAAAAAAAATAAAAGACTCTTAGATGTAATCAACTTAACCAATAGCTTTACAAGTATGTTTAATATACACACAAGAAAAATACACTCACTGTAATTTCTTATTTAAAAAAATCAAGTAGTGGGTAGATGTAACAGATGTTCTTTTCATTTAAAAATTATTTTGTGTATTTACTTATTTCTTTATTTGAGACAGGGACTTACTATGTAGCCCTGGCTAGCCTTGAACCTGCTATATAGCTCAAGTCAGCCTCGAGGTCAGAGTGATTTTTCTACTGCTGCCTTCTGAGTGCTGGGATTAAGGTGAATGCTACCTTATGTAGCTTATCTTTATTAATTATCTCTGTGTGTATGTGTCTCTCTGTCTCTGTGTGTGCGCACACACGCATGAGTACAGGTATCCTAGGAGGCTAGCACCAGCAGGTCCTCTGGGGCTAGTGTTGCAGGCTGCTGTGAGCTTCCCACTGGGGCACTGAGAACTGAACTCAGGTCCTCTAAAAGAGTGCTTTTAACCACTCAGCCACTTCTCCAAACTGCTTTTTCTAGGTATGTGCGTGCAGAGGAGTTGCTGTTAGTTTATTATTAGTCTGCTCCTGAGGAATTAGGCATTCAATAATTATTTCCGTTTACAGGATTATTTCTTTGGGGCGGTGAGGTGGCTCAGCAGGTGCAGCTGCCCTGACGTCAAGCAATTTGATCCCTGAGACACACATGGCAGAAAGAGAATTGAACTGCCAAAGCTGTGATTTCTGCTTGTGCATCCTGGTGTGCGCGCGCACACACACACACGTGCACATGCACAAAAATAAAGATGTAATGCATTTTCAATGATCAGTTTCTTCAGGTATAGAGGTGCATTTCTGCAATCCCAGCTCTGAGAAGGCCGATGTGTATGTGTGCCTATATGTGGGTATGTATACATTATATATGTTTCAATAACATGTTTTATTACAAATCTATTTCATTACTGTAACGACTTTGTGCCTCTTAAAGAATAGTACAGTCAGTTGGACCATACTAGAATAAACATGAAAAGAAATCAAATATCCAGGCAAGCATAGTCCCTTTACAATCAGTCTGTATAATTCTTATTTCTCCTTCCCCCATTTTCCTTTGTAAAGCAGCAGCAACCAATAGAATTAAAAAAGAAAAGAAAAGAAAAATCCATCTGTGATAACTAATCTTGATTTTCAACTTGGCAGCATCTGCGTGGGTTTGTAAGGCTATTTCCAGGGAGAGTTTATGAAGGCTTGGGGAAGACCCTTCCTTAGAGTGAGTGGCACTGTCGTAGATGACCCAAACGTAGAAAGGTCTAAGGAGAATGCCATGGTGACTGCCTACTTACCTTTATTTCCTGCGGAATGAATGTGTCTGTTCTTGCTGCTGCTGTGGCATCAGAATGAAGCTTCCTTGAACTTTCAACCCGGACTGAGTACAACTTCCCAGGTGTCTTCTAGCCCTTCAGAGATGGAGTGGAACTGCTGAGACATCCAGCTTCACGGACTGGGCAGCCAGCAGGTTCTCAGTCTTTCCAGCAGGCAAACAGCAGTTGCTGGAGTTCCTATCTGTATCCCTATCTGAGTCCCTATCTGTAGACAAGCCATCCTATTTTACAGCACACTCATACACACATGCACACACACACACACACACACACACACACACACACGCATACACACCCACACACCAGAAACCACCATCTAATACCCCATCCAAGTCTCTTTTGGAATGAAAGCACTTCTGTGAGATTCTGACAAGTTCCGCCATGTTACCACTAAAAGATTTCTCAGCTGCCTTCCTTAAAAGGTTACTTTATTATTCTCTCTCATTCCATGGTGTCCACCTACTTAGGCTTCTGCATAGCTGCTAGACTTTGGTGTTCAGATTCCTGTGGATTTGTTCATAGCACGTGCTCAGGCTTTTGGCTGCTATATAATTTTGCTATGAACATGAGTTTCTGAAGAATTTTAGCATCTCTTTCTTTGTACCTCTGCGTTTCTCTTTGAGAAACTGTGACTACCCTGCTCACCTTCGCATGGTACTACTCATACTGATTTTATTGCTTGCTTTTGAAATTAAGAGGATTTCTTCACAGCCTTACTTTCTCCCTTGATCATAAGCCAGTGTCCTCTAAAAGTAGAACCTTGGAGTTGACAAGATGGCTCATCGGGTAAATGCCCCTGCACCCAAGCCTAAGTTTAATGACCTGACTTTAATGCCTGGGACCCCCACCCGGAAGAGAGCACTGCAGGCTGTCCTCTGACTTCCACAGGAGTGCCATGGTATGCTAAGACCAGAACACGCACAATGAGTAAATTAAAATGTCTTTTAAAACTAGAGCCTTATAACTTTCTAATGTACACATAATACTTTTGGAAATCCATTAACATGACACCGCCATATCACCCCTATTGACAATGTCATGTCTGAATGCACCTCCTGGGAGGTAGAAACTGGAATTTTTTCCTTTAGTCATCATAGCACCTAAACAGCGCTGGGCATATTAATGTGTCTTGACTCTTCAGTATCCTGTGGTATTTTTATATCTCATATTAATCCATAGACATGGGGTAGACATTGGCAGGTAATACACACATACACATTATATTATATGATACATTTTCTGTATGTACGTATGTATCATCTCAAAATCACAGACAGGCCACTGACTTCTGAATAGAACTAGTCCCCGAACATAAAGTTTCTGTTAAATATTAAAATGGCTTTCAAGGGTGGCAACAGAAGCTAGCGGCATGTCTATGGTTCTGAGTGAATTAGATTATTGTGTGTATTAGCTTTCCAAGTCCATTCCATGTCTATGACTCAATATTAGACTGTTCATGTCTAAACACTATAGCATTCTGAAGAGTTAAAACACATATGGAGAAGATCTATTAACAAAATTCAGGCACAAGACTAATAAGCCTTAATAAATATTTTAAAAATAAAATTCAGTCCATCTGGGAGAAGCATAAGTTTCATTTCTATTCATTAGGGCGAGCCACTCACTGACTCATAGTTCTGCTTCTTCCACTAACTTGGAAAAATTAGTCACTCTGTGTGGTGACTTGAACATCCAAACTAAAGGTCTAATGTTTGATTTGCATAATTTGTGGATACTGTCCATACCTATTAAACCATTTCTCAATGTTGTACATTATATAATGGCAAAAGAAAACTATACCAAATATTTGTGTTATGTGTATACATTTCTTCCAAGGTTCTTAGAGGGTGTTACTTAAAATGAAGAAGGAAGCAGGCACAGTAGCTTATGCTTGTAGTCACAATACTCAGGAGACAGATGCAGTCAGATCTCTGTGAGTTTGAGGCCAGACTGGTCCATAAAGCAAGTCCAGGACAGCCAAGGCCACACAGAGAAACCCTGTCTTAAAACAAACAAACAACAACAACAAAACTGAATTGTAAAAGACACAGTTTTTTTTCTTTTTCTTTTTTTAATTTTAATTTTTTTCTTTATTAATTATACTTTATTCACTTTGTATCCCCCCTGTGGTTCCCTCCCTCCTCCTGTCCTAATCCCTCTTTTCCTCCACCCTCTGCATGCATGCCCCTCCCCAAGTCCACTGTTGGGGAGGTCTTCTTTTCCTTCCTTCTGCTCATAGTCAATTAGGTCTCATCAGGAGTGGCTGCATTGTCTTCTTCTGTGGCCTGGTAATGCTGCTTCATGTTTTCCTTAACATTTGATATAAGCATCCATTTTATAATTGGGAAGAGGGTGTTCTACAAAAATTAGCCCCTTTCAAATTTCTGAAGTGTTTCAAATACCCAACAATTTGTCCACGACAGAAACAGTAGCTTCTCTTCTTTCTCCCTCCCTCCCTCTCTCCTTCCTTCCCTTCTTTCCTCCCTCCCTCCCTGTCTCCTTCCTTCCCTTCTTTCCTCCCTCCCTCCCTGTCTCCTGCCTCTCTTTCTTGTCTCATGTATGCATGTGTGTGTGGAGACCATAGAACCACCTTGGGCATCTTCCTCTTTTGTTGTTGATCTTATTATTTAATACAGTGCCTCTCAGTGAACCTCAAGTTTACCAGTTTACTGCCTGACCACCTCTTAGTGCTGGGATTACGGGTATGCACAGCCATGCATAGATTTTCATCTAGGTGCTGGGGATTTGAACTGTACAAGCACTTTATTCATTGAGTCATTTCCCATCTCCTTCCTTCCTTCCTTCTTCCTTCCTCCAAGTGGTGTGTGTGTGTGTGTGTGTGTGTGTGTGTGTGTGTGTGTATGTGTGTATGTGTGTTTTGAAAACCAACCAAGAGCTTTATGCAAGCTAGGTAAGTGATCTGGCGTTCAAGTGTACCACCATCCTCTTACTTTTCTCTTGGACATGGATTTGATTAATGAAGCTTTACATTAAGAAGAGAGGTATGAGCTGTGCGTGAGGATTCATGTCTTTGATCCAGAACTTGGGATTCAGAGGCAAGCAGGTCTCTGTAAGTTCAAGGCCAACTTGGTCTACAAAGGGAATCCGGGACAGCTAGGACTATTACATAGGAAAACCCTGTCTCAGAAACAAACAAAAGAAAAATGAGGAAGAAGAGGAAGAGGAGGAAGAGGAAAAGAAGAGGTATGGTAGAAATAGTTAAGTTCTTCATATATAAAATTTTTCATAGTTGAAAATTTCTTCCTTAAACTTTCGATCACAATGGTTCTAGAATAGTACTCGTGAAAACTTTCCTGGAGTTATTTAACACCATTGCCTCTCAGGAGCACTTACTGTGCAGACCATCACTGTGGAGGGGAACGGAGAGAGAAAAGATAGAGGGGACAATTTCTCTGAGCAACCAGGGACACGATGAGTGGGTTTCTGGCAGAGAAAGGAACAGATGGAAATCCCAAGCAGGACATTGCATGTGTCTGAAGATCCAGCTCAGCTTCTAAGAGGCTGCTTGCTGCATGCTCATTCTCTCCACTGGGCATGAAAGAATAATGCGTTCCCGACTCTGCCTGCAGAAGTCTCCGGACTTGTTTACACATCTTTTGATGATGCTGAGAGTTTGCAGTGAGCCTCATTGTAATTTGCCTCTAAGGGACTTTAAGGATGTGGTGCTGAACTCCTGAGTGAGTTCTTCATCTGTAACCGCCTTTCTCAGCAAGCTGAGGAAATACATCACAGAGCCGTAGTGTGAACTACAGTAGCTGAAAAGTCAATTGCCAGGGGCATCCTGCTCCAAACTGGGTTTCAGTTGGAGGACAGGGAGGAGCGTTTCAGAAGGTAGTGAGTCACGCCATGCTTTTAGTAGCTCTGCTAGAATGTTGAGGCGCGTGGCTTGGTTCTGCACCCTGCTTGCATCTGGATAAAATTAGAGCTTTTAGCTTCTCCCCAAGAGGGCTTTATTAATAGCAAAGGGCTGGAGTACCAACTGTGTGCTGAGGATAGCTCTTGAGGAAGTGAGCAATGTCAGTGAAGGTTCATAGGACTCGGTGTTTGCTCTGTTTTCCCTTGAGGAAACAGATGTATTGATCTGAATTTTAGAGGAGAGCAGCCTATGATGAGATGTCACTGACAAGGAGTGTCTTTTATGATAGCCACAGCATATCCAGCCAAAAACCGCTGACCTGTGAGGCAAAGGGCAGAGCCAATGTTGCTGATATTATCTTAGCCTCTAAGGTAAGGTAGCATTGACACCTTTGGATACTCTTATTTGAATACCTCTTATTCCAGACTTGTCAACAATGAGAAACCCTGTCTCAAAAACAAACAAACAAAAAGAAAGGAGTTTAAAGATTAGCCATCTTTTCTTCCCCAGTCTTGTCTTCAGACTTATAAAAGTAATCCCAAATTAAAAACACTTTGTGTAGCTATGAAATTGAGCCAGGAAACAGGAAAATTATTAATGGCAGCATGATTAAAAATGACAATATACCATGTTTATATGTATATAAACTATACCTCTTCCTAGTAGGTTTTTTTCTTAAATACACTAAGTAGATATAAATGCAGAAATGAACTTTTCGGTTCATATAACTGAAAATTCCAGGCATGCCGCTTCAGGCTATGCTGCATCTAGCTACCAAAACAATGCCATCAAAATTACCTCCGTCTCTGCCTTACTCAGCTTGATTTCCCCATTTTTTTGTCTCTTATCGATTACAGTTTTACATTCTTGACTACTCCTAAAGAAAACAAATTGTTCCCTCCCAATATTGAAGCCAAGGTCCTGGAGTTAAATCTCTTTAGTCTGGCTCGGGTCTGGGCTTCATCTCTGAACCAGTGATTTTAGCAACAGCAATAGAACGTGTCAGCCAAAGGTCCTGTCCAAATCGTGTCCTCTCCCTAAAGCTAAATGAACTGAGTAGATAAAGCGCTGGCTCCCTGAAGGAAATCAGTGTTCAGTCATCACAAGAGGAAAGAATTAGTGCTGAGCAGAAAAAAAAACAACAGGTTTATACTTCAGTTGGCAAGCAAGCGGTATTTTGTTTGGCCAATATGGCTGACGCCAAGACCTGAGCATGTGCAACATACACTCTTCGGCTGAGGCATACCCCAAGCCCTATGTGAAGCTGGCTTAAAAGCAGACTTACTTTTTTTGTTGTTATTGGTTTTTTTCCTTTGTTTAGTTGTTTGGTTGTTTGGTTGTTTGGTTTTTTACGAGAAAGGGTTTCTCTGTGTAGCCTTGGCTGTCCTGGATTTGCTTGATAAACCAGGTCAGCTTCGAACTCACTGAGATCCTTCTTCATCTGCTTCCCTGAGTGCTGGGATTACAGGTGTGTGCCAATGTACCCAGCCTACTTTTTTTTTTTTAAGTAACTCTTATACTCAAATACAGCAACCATCTTAGAAAGCCATATGCTTATTCAAATTATATCCTTTTTTTTTTCCATACTGGGAATTGAATCCAGGGCCTTACATGATGCCACACAGTTCTCTACCGAAGAACTACAACTCCTCACCCTCTTAAAACATTTACATTTTGCAGCAAGGTCACACCAAATTGCTCAAGCTGACCTTGAACCCACTCTGTAACTAAGGTAGGACTTAATTATATGATCCTCCTGCCCCAGCCTCCTAAGTAGCTGAGACTGTGAGTCTGCACCACCATGCCTAGCTTCAAATCACCTTGTCTTTGACTCAACATGGTTTAGAAATTCTAGATTTTTATTTTTAAGTTGCCTCCCAAGCCAATTTAAAACATAAACTCTGTCCCATTGATTTACCCTTAGGTAACGTTTTTACAAGAAATAGATCACGACTGTTTAAGGATGAATGTGTAAAGCAATGCAAATGAAAATACCAAAAATGAAACTTCAAGACATGATCTAGGATAGGAGAATTCTTCATTTTGGTTTTTCGCTTGTTTGTTTTTAAATTTTATTTATTTGTTTGCTTGTTTGTTTATTTGTAGAACCTTCTCAACACTTACTTGAAAGAGATAATATTCCCAGTCATTGATGGTACAGTTTGGCTTCTGCCTGTGGCTGGACTGTAAGCGCAGAGGGAGCCAGGACCTTTTATAAGCTTGTTCTTTGTGCTGACTTTGGAAAGGAGGGGGGGCGGTTCCACATCCGGGAGCAGCCTGTCTGCAACATGGGCATCAGAAGTGCTGCCTCCCCCATTTCAACAGCACCAAAATCTTAGAAGGCTGGTCCTGAGCAATGAGGGCGGGCTAAAGCGTTAGTCTGCCGACCCTCGGTCCGTGCTAACTCGTTCTTCAGTTTACCAGGGTTTAAAATGATTGCTCAAAACAAGACATCCCTTAAAACACATGCCAGGTGAGTCTCCATACATCACTGGTTATTAAGGTGATTATTTCAAACATCTGTGGGCTGCCATTAAAGAACAGAATTGCCTTGCCTGCTCAGTTGGCTTAGGCTGCTTTTCAATTTGTAAAAAGATTATCTGTGGTTTTAATATTCATGCTCTTCTGGATTGTGTTTTCCAGGGTTCTAGCTAAAACAGTAAACCTGATTCTCTAATACAATTCAATTGTACAATTCAGATGTATAATGTAGGTGGCATTTATTGCCGGAAAAGCAGAAATTGACTTGAAAGGACACATATTTAGAACTGAACATTGTAAATCCTAGTTCTAACCCCACTCCGGTGTAGTCACTTGTCAGTTGACTTCTGTGTACTCTTTCCTCCTTGGACTGCACGAGAGCTGACAGCTGACCTACCTCAGGCTGAGCAGTGAGTGCTAACCTTGTATGACACAGGGACCTGAGCATGCATAACAGTTCACCCCACAGAACTTTATGTAAGAAAACCTAAGGCTTGAGCTTTTTATGCCAAATTCTTAGCATTTATCAAAGAGGTTCAGGGATAGTTTCTTTTCACATTACAGTCCTAATATTGAAAATGACTCTATACCAGTATAATCCATGGAACTTTTTATAGAAGGCAAATGAGACTCTCAAGAGCATCTATGTAATACATACAACAAGCAATTGCAATCTGAATGCATAGCGTTTCCTTCAACTAATGTGACCTTTTTGAAAAAAGGAATAATTCAGACATGATACTAGACTGTTTCCGGGGAGGCACAATAACCCAAAGACTTGGGATTGAAAATAATTCTGGGCACAGTGCACTAAGAAATAGAAGGCTGATGGCTGCGTGTTGGAATGGGGAGATGTAGGCCGAGGGTACAAAGTTTCAACTGGACAAGAAAATAAATTCAGGAGGCCTGTCCTCCACATGGTCACTCTAGTTAATGATACATACTTAAAAATACCTAGAACTAAACTTTAGTATCCTCACTACAAAAAAATTAAAATATATCAGATGATACCTAAGTTACTTAGCTTGTTAGCTTGATCACCCCACTCACACACACATCAAAATACTTTATCACAAATCATGAATGTTTGCTGTTCTTGTCAACAAACATATTAAGAGTTTAAGCATAGCAGAAAGTGTAAATGAAGTATAAACGACCTCTTCTTCTTATTCATTATCATGGACATTTTTCTTTATAATTCTTGAAAAGCAAAGCACTGAACTGATCACTGCTCTCCTCCGTTACCTTCCTGTCTACCACCTTCCCTGGGACACTGTAAGGACTTTTTCTTTGAAAGCTCCACCAAGCTCTGTCTTACCTTCAGGGTTTCACACATTTCCCTTTGATGTCGATATTTCCCCATCCTTTCTCCCATCCAACCTCTTTCTTACAGCACCCTGCTTCTCATTTAGGTCTCCTGTGACGCTCACTAGGATAACAAAGGACTTTCTCAACTGTAAGTGTTGCTTCCCATGGGGTCCTGTTCTACCCTTGACCTGTCCCATTATCTCACTGAATGCTGATCTTTGCTGTCAGATTGTGCACTTGGCGGGGTGGGGTGGTGGTGGAATGAGGGTAAAGATTGCACCTCTCATGTTCGGGGTTGTGACTTCAATGTTTCACATACTTAGGGGCCCATCAAGTTGTGTAATAGTCTCCTCTGAGACTGAGATAGTCCATCCTCCTGGAAAGTTCCTTGAGTAGGATGATAAACAACTCAAAAGAGCTTCAGGAAGTCCGTGAAACTGACCAGGTTTACTAAGCCCCTCCTTCCCAGAGTAAGCAATGAGCGCAGAGAGTCCCTCTCAGATGAAATAAGGCTGAGCTGCAAAGATGATTTTCCAAGGAGAACAGCTGCAAAGAAGGCTCAGACCAGATTGGCTGCCTGGAAGAAGCAGAAACCAGCCAGGCTGCCTGGAAGAGGCTTAAACCAACTCAGGTACCTGGAAAGGACACATTCCAACCTGCTGCCTGCAGGCTGTGCCATGAACTCCAGGCTTTCCGCTTTGTGAGTGGTCTGTCTCCCCTGCTGGGGTGGGCTTTGGTAATGCAGCTGTCTTAGTCATTTCTGCTCCTGTGTGTGACCCATCACACATACTCCTGTAAGTAATCCCAAAAAATCTCATTAGTTCACTGAATTGGACTTTGGTGGTATCTGTACTTTGGTCTGTGTGGCTTCCCATATCCGCGGTGTGTATGCCTGTGTGTTTCATCTCTCCGCAAAATGTTTTGTCACACAACGTTTAATCAGAAGAGAAATGAAAAATGCTAGGAATTAACAAGAAACCCTTGCTTTTGCCTTTCTGTGTGAAGACAGACTAGATGCATGTAGGAAGACTTACTGTGTGCCTGATAATTGTTTTCATGGGACTTTGTAGAAGGAACTGCCAGGGAGACAAAAGTATTGCTCAGAGAAAAACATGTAAGTTGAGACATGACGAATATTAAGTTTGTCAGAGGGGTAGGAGGATGAGCAAGAGGCAGGGGTGCCCAGCGCGGCCAGAGTTACCCAGGCTTGTACAAAGACAGAAGTTGAGACCCAGAGCACTAAGAAGGATTGGATATCATGTCATGTTTAGGACTCAAGGTTTTTGTGCCCTGGAAAGCAGAACCTTAAAGAATCACGAGGCAGGAATGCCCCTCGGTATGTATTTTTGAGAATCATTTGCAACCATGTAGGAGGTAGATTGGAGAAGGTGAGTAGTTTTAGACTGTTTAGAGTTTTGAGCAATTGAGACTTGCTGGTCCAGGGTAGAGGAGTTACAAGATTCACTGAGAAAAGAGAGAGGACATGGAATGCCATTACCCACTGCACAGCAAATGAAAACAAAGTTGTGCACAGCACTGGCCCCTTCCTTGCCTTGTCAGCCACAGCTACACTGTGGCTGTGAGTACAGATACGGCTACTCTGCAGCCCCTAGAGTGTCTCTGTTCTTGAAGAAAGAGGATTTGACTGGCAAAAACTCTGAATGCAGTGTAGAATACCTCTGTTTCTATAACTCAGAAATGGCTTTCCTGCCAAGCGGTACATACCTTTAATGTCAGTGCTCAGGAGGCAGAAGCAGGTGGATCTCTGAGTATGAGGCCAACCTGATCTACAGAGCAAGTCCAGTACAGTCAGGGCTACATAGAGAAACCCTGTCTCAAAACAAAACAAAAATAAAAACAAAAGAAGACAAAAACAAAGGAGGAAGGAAGGAAAGAGACAGAGACAGAGAGAACGAAAGAAAGAAGAAAGAAAGAAAGAAAGAAAGAAAAGAGAAAAAGAAGGAAGAAAGAAGCTGCTTTCCCCTAAAGCACTGACGAACAGGGTAACGCAAAGCAAGATTAAAGCCTGGCAACTTCACTTTTGTGTGTATGGGCAGAGGTGCGCACACATGTGCCAAGTGCAGAGAAGGATGTCTGGTGTCCTTGTCTGTCATTCTCTACCTTGAGACAGGGTCTCTCACTCAACAGGACGCTAGACAGGGTCTTCGGAGCCCACCTTTTGGACAATGGCTGTTGTACCAGGATCTACCTGTCTTTGCCACTCGTCACTGAGGTAACAGTTATATGACCACGCCTTAGTGGTTTTAAGGATTTTGCGGGTTTTAAGGATCCAAATTCAGAGTCTCCTGTTTGCACAGAAAGCACTTGTGCCCACTGAGCCATCTCCCCAGGCTTCTGCCTTCAGCTTTCATAGCTGTCTCCTTCACTTTGGGTCAGTCCTGGTTTACTCTATGTGTAGAGATATACATTATTCAAGGGTATCTTTAAACTCCAATGATACCTCTCCCTCCCGACCCTTTCATGCCTCTTCAAAGGTGAAGGCACAAAAATTAAACATAACTGAGATACCTTATGCTCAGCTGTTGTAATGTCCTGTTCCAGACCCTGCTCTATCCCCAGCACACACACAAAGGCATCTGTAAGTCTCCCATCACCTTGGATTTTTAGGAACAACAGAATCTCACAGACAGATCACTCCATGATGAGATTCCCCCAAGCAGGAACAACCATTCCAAGGGAACTAGCCTGTGCCCTCAAGCAACAGGACTTCCTCTAGCTGCCTTGCAGAATCAGAGCTGAGGCCATGATGAGCCAGACTGCACTTTAACCACACCTAGTTAGCCTTGGTCCTCTTGTGGCTGCCTTAATCCTCTCTCCATTTAAAATCCTGCAATATGCCTTGGGGGGGGGGAGTTAGTGAACCCTTTATCTGTGCCTTCCCAGGTGGCTGTGTTGACTCAGTCTCCTTTCTTTGATTTCACCATTTCTGATCTCTAATTGGTATATTGGGTTAAGTAGCCAATCCTGTGTTGAGAGTCCCTGAAGCAATAAGAATCCCCCTGCTTCGACAGGTCTTGGAGATGGATCTCCTCACAGGTCTGCAGTTAACAGCTGTTCAGTCTAGTCCTTTTATCAGCCAAGGTGGTATGGCACTCATGGGAACCGCACTGACTTGGCCTAAGAACTGCATAGATATGGGTACTCTTAGGTCTTCTCAGAGAAGTGGAGCTGCAGTAGCCCTGCTATGGTTTACACGTGTTCCCACAAATTCACCATCAGGACCTTAATTCCTTAATGTCGCCATGTTAGGAACTGGAGCCAGTGGAAGGTCCTTGGAGCAGAGCTTTGGCCTTCCTAAATGGACTAGGACCATTCCCCTTAGTGGAAGTAAGTGCAGCCTCCGTACCACAGGACTGTCTTAACTGTCTTGAGAGCAGGCTCCTGTAGAGCAAAGTTACACGTAGTGTTTTGCACCTTCTACATATATCTGCTTGCCCTACTTTCTCCTACCATACTATGAGGCCTAGGCCAGTACTGGGAATAGCTGAAGGGCTTTTTCACAGTGAGAAGTGGTAAGGCCAGAAAAATGACAACAATGGTGTGTTTGAAGATGAGGGATCAACTAAAAATTATATTAAGGAACCCAAATGGGCATAACATAACTATGTAATTGCTTATGCTTGTGTAACTCCTAGGCAGCAGAAGACAGAGCGGTGAGAAAAGAAGAAGCTGGTGTGGAGGGCAGTTTCTATTTTGGGTGGTGGTTGTGTCTGTGGGATACCCAAGGCCCAATAGGCAGTTGATTTAGCACATCTGGAGAAAAATCTGGGTTTGACCTACAGTCCTCAGAATTCTGAAAATGGCTTTAAATAAAAGAATAGAATGCATGTTTCAAAAGACAAAAGGAGAGTGCTGGACGGTGGAAGCTCACACCCTTAATCCTAGCAGTCAGAGGCAGGCAGATGGATCTCTGTGAGTTCGAGGCCAGCTTTGTCTACGAAGTGAGTTCCAGGATATCCAAGGGTACACAGAGAAACCCTATCTTGAAAAAACAAGAAAAAAAGAAAGAGGGGAAGGAAAGAAGGAAGGAAGGAAGGAAGGAAGGAAGGAAGGAAGGAAGGAAGGAAGG
>NW_026585587.1:2983877-3041144 GCF_907164565.1 Psammomys obesus
AGGAAGGAAGGAAGGAAGGAAGGAAGGAAGGAAGGAAGGAAGGAAGGGAAAAAGAAGTAAAAGATAGGAAAGAAAAGGAAGGGAAGGAAAAGAGAGGAGGGGAAAGGAGGAGAGGGAAGGGGAGAGGAAAGGAAAAAAAGGAAAAACTCTCTCCCTGCCTGTACAGGAGCCAGGCAAGGCAAGCCAATGAAGACTATGGAGGTGACTGTGGAGACAAATCCCTGAGAAAACGTATGATGCAGGCAAAGCATCAAGGTTTTAAACCTTCATGGGGAAGCTGACCAGTTAGTCTCTGCTTGTGTTTAATACTTCATATACTTCTTTCTCCAACTTTTCTCTGCAAGATTTCAATATCTGTCTGAAAACTTCTAACTCTTTCAGGTATTTGTGTCTCCTTCAGCTAGTCTTTGGGCTCTAACAGGTATAGGGTGCACATGGAAGTAAAACAGATTAACATCAGGATGTTTCACCTTTCCATTTCTGCATATTTACCCTGCTTGCCACGTGGTTAAGGCCCAGAAGTTAGTACCATTTATAAAGTTGTTCTTGATCAGTTCTGAACTTAACACCTCCAGCTAAGGAAATGTCCTTTCTTAAGGTAAATCAGCTGGGGTCTTGTAGCACTGTTTTAACATTATCTTTTGTTTTCTTTTTAGTATAGTGTCTGTCACAGGTTTATTGCTTTTTATTACATACTGAGCTACGCACACACATTTCTGAACTGCTTTTTTTGCAAATCGTGACCCTTTAGCTTAGCTGTTCACATGAGTCTTTTAGTAAAATTACATGAAATAGGAAAGAAAATATTTCAATATAACACAGACAGAAAGTATCAGTTTAGTTCGCCAAAGGTTTGTTTTTCATCTGAATGTTGGTTGAGTGACCAGGCATTTATGTGTATTTTATGAGTCCAACATCGGGATATATCTATTCCTCATTGTAGACAGTAATTTTAAAAGCTTTGATTTTGAGGAACACTGTTGCTTCTGAGTTGATATATGCTAACCGAGGTCCGGCCTCGGCTCCCCCTCACACTATGAAATTGGTTTTTCATCTTGGCAATTTAGCACAGTGCGGGGGGGGGGGGAGGGCATGTGACAAATGCCCTCAAGGAAGAGTGGGTGGGCAAGTGGGCATAGGGTGGTGTGGTTAAGTCTCCCTGAACAGTGTCTGCTGGCATTCAGGATAGGCTGTGAGACAGGGAGAAAATAAGGACAAGAAATCAACTCAGTCCCTCCAGGAGCTTTAAAAAAGGAAACCTGATTTAAACAGAAACAATCATTATGCTTTTCAGCCACTCTACTGGAAATAGGCAGCCTGCACACTAAAATGAAAGGCTCTACCTAACACATTTAAAAAGTCGGAGATGTTACCATATAGCCACAACCTTGTTCATTCCATTTATTCAGAATAAATCTCTTCCTTGTTATTTTCTTTTAACTTCTTTATTCTGTTAAGAAACAATTTATTCTGATCTTGAACCTCCCTATAAGATGGTTCAGCTTAGGGAGAATGTGATGATGACTAGGAGAAACAATGTCAAATTATAACCCAGATCTTTTCCCCGTTTCACTGTGAGAAAAGCTGCAAAACTCCTATTTCCCAGACAGTTAGGTCATGAGACTTAATCCAGTAACACCTTCCCAGTGGGAGCTGCCCTCTCTGGGATGAGCTAAGTTTAGCCAGTTTCTCAGGTGGAACTCGGAGAGTCTCAGCTAATAGCAATAGCAAACAGCAGATGAATCCTGCAGCCCAAAGACCAACTGCGTCCTCTGAGCAGAAATGGAGCCAGCCACTTCCTTGCATTTAGGGAAATGTCAAATGCTTGTGATTATATCTGAAAAGAAATTGTGCAGTTTTATCAATGGATTTTTTTTTCCTGCTAAAGCAAAATCACTAGATGATGAAGAACGACCAGAATTTACTGATACTGCTTCATCAAAACTTTATATAACAGTTAGAAGGCCTGAAAGGGCAAAGTTATCAATCACCGTGCAAATAGTCGCTCATATATTCCAACTGGAGAGTATTGTCTTGAGCTAAAAGACTAACAAACCATTTTATTTAAATACATTTAGGTGGCCATAGTGTCTTCAGGAAAACAACTGTCTAGACAGCCCTCAATCTGTCAAGTCAATAGAACAACCCGCAGCAAAAGGCTAGGGGAAGGTTTTCCACTTTGCAAGAAAATGACTGTGAAGACAATGTTTTTAGTTTTCCAGTAAACTAAATGATTGTACTTTCAGGGCTCCAAGTTATGAAGGACTATGGGTATCTCACTGTTTGTCTGTTTATCTGTTTATTTATTGTGGTGCTGGGGATTGAACCTAAAGCTTCATGCTTATTAAGTAGGCACTCTGCCAGTGAGGGACAGCGCCCCCTGCAGCCAGCCACATCTTGTTGGTGTTGAGGTAACTCTCTGTTTGCAGAGGTCTGGCAAGTTACGCCGACAGTATGTGTTTTTGTTTTTTGTTTGTTTTGTTGTTGTTGTTCTTTGTTTTTTTAACTTTGGGGAAACATAGGCAATCCTTAACCGAGGTAACTGAGCCGGCACTTGAAACATTTCCTCCAGCCTGTGATGAATTCATTCAACCTTCGCTGAAAGCAGGGAATGAACTTCCCTTGGAGGACATGCATCAGAGAGAGCATGCTCGGAATGTTCCCTCGTGTGGCTCAGAACGTTCTAAGGCTACCTCTCCACTGAGGGTGTGTCTCTCAAGAAGCCCTTCCCAGTGGTCCCGTTATGAACTTGGTGCCTGGGAGGTGGGCATTAATCAGAAAATACAAAGAACTATTTTATTTTCTTCCAGCTCTCAGATTATTTAAATGATACTTTTTACAGTATATGCATTATAAAAAAATATTGTTAAAATGAAAAGACCTTTGTTGAGCCAAATTACTTCCTGCCCCTACAATTTTTTTTCACTTCTGAATAATTCATCTGATGGAATGAAATCCCCCATAGGAGGTGACTGAAGCACGTTTTGAATTTATTGTAATCGTAATAACTTGTACTTGGGAGAATTCACTGACAACAATTTCAAGTGGCTAGCTTCTCGGTTGTGGTCACTGTTTCATGGCCAGGGTGTTAAACTACCATCAGGAATCCTAATCCCTTTCACTGTAGAGTCTCTGTAGCTTACAAAACTGGTTCCCATTACAGCCTCAGTTATCCTTATGATTATTTTGTGATATAGTCAGGTCAGGTTTTTTTTTTTTTTTTTCCTTCACTTTAGGCATAGTAAACTAGAGCCAAGAAACAGCAAATGATTTGTTTATGTTCCTTCAACTTGTAAGTACCTGGGCCACTTGAAAACCCTTTGTCTAGGTACCAGGGTTAATTCTCCAAGTCCCCTAACACCTTGTGTTAGCACTGAGGAGATTGATAGTATATCAAAATATACATGGCCAATGGTGACTTTTAGCAAATGGACTTTTAGGTCAGTTTGTTCTATCTAAATTGAGCCAGACAAGAGCAGCTTCTGACTGTGCCGTGTAGACGCACATCAGCAACTGTTGTTAACAGGCTGCTGCGACGAAGTTAGCACGCAAAGCTTAAGAGTCCTGATACTTCTGACTTGGTGTAAACCCAAAAGCATCACAGAGAAACTCTTGTGTCTGTATCTGTACATAGGCGTATATGCCTGTGCGCATATACTGGCGACACACAGAAATTTTTACTTAACTCAGCTTATAATTTTAAGTGACCAACTCAAAATAAGCTTCCCTTTCATATCTTTCATTTCCCCCTTTCACAAGAAAGCTTCGTTCAGAATAGGCAGAGGCATTAGTATTCTGTGAGCAGCAAACATCTTCAGCTGCTAGGAATCATCCAAACAGCCGAAGCCAGGATCCATATGACAGGAGCTGGTTCTTTTTATTTATTTATTCTAAATGCATGTGGTCTTTGCAACTCAGTGGCCTGGGATTGTCATTATAAGGGCATGATGACAGTTTCTGCCAAGGAAAACGGTCATTTGCTTAGCTCAAACTTAAAGCTGCTAGGCATACTGCTATGAAATATAAGATTCGTTTATGCTTTCACATGCTGGTTCTAGCAAGTCGTCTGTGTTCAACAGTTTCTCAAGGACAAGAGTGAATCCGTGCTGGCTTTCTATCAAGAAGCTAACTCCAAATAGACAAGAGAAACAAAAGCAAGAGCAAGACCAATAGATAAAAGAGCCCTTGTTAGTGGACGAGAGAGCCGTTGCTACAAATAGGACAGCGGAAGGAGAGTTGGGAGGGGGGAAGCACAGCAAGGTCAAAGAAGATGATATCAATAGAATATCTCCAAATAGCACAGAATGCAGCAAGAAGTAGCGGCAGATGTCAGTCCAGCCCAGTGTCAACCCCCGTGGAGCTCTGTAGAAAGACTTGGAAAGAAACAGCATTGCTGCAGTTGGCATCATGAGAAAGAGACAGCAAATGATACCTTTCTCCTCAGGAGCCGAAAGCCCTGACTTGCCACTGGCCACAGCCTCGTGTCCTTCCTGACTGGCCCCATTCAAGCTTTCTGGGTTTTGCTTTTCGTTTGTTCGGTTATTTTGTTTTTATTTTAACCTCTTTATTTCAGATCATTACTCCCCTCTTTTCCTTTTGATTTCCTTTCCTCTTCCAGACTCCCAGCCTGCCAATTCTGACTTTGATCCTCACCCTACTGGCTGTTTCTTACCTATGCCACCAGGTACCTGCTTCCAGATGCTTACCCTGGCCTCAGCCGTGTTCCAGGACCAATGATGCATCACTAGGAGAATATATTCACTGCAGTACTTAAAAAAAAATTCCCATCGTGAATTTAGACTTACTGGCAGGGACTGACTTTCATAACTGTGGAGGAAAGCCAAAACTGCATAAAGGAAGTCTGTTTGCAGAGTTCATATCCCTTAATTTTAGTGAATGGATGTGGGTGTGTTGAAAACTTCATCTTTTAAGAACTGCCTAAATTTCATAATTATTTCATTTTCATCCGCTCGCAGATGGTTTTTGCCCTGAGTGTAAAAACTGAGGAGCGAATATAAAATGACGCTACCTTTCCTCTGGCAGTCAAAATTTGGATTTCAAACCTTAATTTTCAGAACCTTGGAGAGCATCAAGCCCAGGCCTCCATTTCCTTCACTCCAGCCAGCTCAAGTGTATGCTGATTTCTCTTAAAACAAATAAAAGGGGGAAATAATAAATAATAAGTTGACAGCGAGGCCTGTGAATTCTGCAACAGAAATGCCTTCTGCAGTGACCTACTTTCATAATTTAAGTTATGTTGTATTGTGTCGTGTTCAGTGCCCGTGAAGGTGGGTATAGAGTCAACAAGACATGGATACAAAGCTAGATACTGCCAGCTCCTAGAAACGTCACCTCTCTAAGCCTTAGCTCTCTTTGTCTATAAAATGGAGTTGCATACAATAGCTTCCTCCCTCTCTCCTTCCTTTCCTTTCTCCTTTCTTTTGTTCTTTTAGATTACCTATGTATTTAGTCCTTAAGTTACCCATCTACCCGCTCAGCCAGTGGGCAGGGTGGCTTTCTTTTCTCTGTGTATATGCCTTGTGTCAGGAGAAGGGCCAAGAGAAACAAGGCACAGTTGTTGCCCATAGAGGAGCCTGTTTCTCACAGGGGAGGAAGGCATAAAAGTTCTCTCTGCTGTAGAATACAGCTTACAGACTTGAGATGTTTGAGCCCTTCCTGCATGTGGGTATAAGGAGGATCTCCACAATTCTTCTCTTCTTTGTTCTGTCTGACAACTCCAAGTCCAGAGGCATTATCCACCTGCCTCTGTCATCCCTAGAGGAGGAAACAGACACAGAGAGGCAAACGCCTAACTCAAGATCACATAGCTGATGAGATGGGAAAGTCAGAATTTGAACTCTGCTCTTGTCTGACCCTAAGTAATTTTCCCTAATCTGATGCCCCTGAAACAAAAGAGTAATTCCGAAATAATGATTATAATGGCCAATCGTTGACTTGACTGTCAACTTGATGGGATTTAGGATCAGTTAGGACAGTTACCTGTGGGTGTGTCTGTGTGGGTGGCTCCAAAGATGTTTAATTGGGGGGTAGAAGTTCGAGCCTGAGTGTAGACGCCACCATCCTAGGAGCTAGGGTCCCAACCGAATAAATTGAAGAAAGTAAGCTATGTGACAGAGTTTCTCTCTCTCTCTCTCTCTCTCTCTCTCTCTCTCTCTCTGCATCTGATGACAGATGCAAACTGATCAATGACCTCATACTCCCACGCCCTGTCTTCTGTTAGGATGAAAAGTATCCTTTCTTAAACTATAAGTCCAAATAAGTTTTTTTTATTCCTTCGTTGCTTTTGCCAGATATTTTGTCATATGAGAAAAGTAACTACTGATGAAATGTCCGTGGGACCTTGGACATGTGGCAGCTGCCCACTGTAGGTTGTGCCCCCTGGTTGGCCGTTGTTCCCCCTGGTTGACTAGAACAGAGGATTTGGGCCTCTCTAGACTTGTTCCGTTGCTGAGGTAACAGAGCCCCAAGAATGACCATAAGCTTTGGAAGGAAGTGGCCCTGTCTCAGTACTACTACACCCAATAATGTGGACTGAGGATTTTCCTGTCTCTGTGACGCTTGTGTCATTGAACACTCTCAGAATTACAGGAAAGGCTGTTGTCCCTTTATTTTCTACATCTAAGAAATGTTTGGATTCCAGCTTTCTCTTTTGTGTTACTTTTGATCATTTTCATTCTTTATGTGGAGAGTTTCCCTGTCCCTGTTTTATATCTTAACTCCAAAGCTCATTTGTTCCTTTATTTCTGTTCTTTGACATGATTTTTTCGAAGTGTGATTTGAAAATACCTTCTTCCTTTAGACAAATTAGTTTTCTCAAACACAAAGCCTTTCTTGGGGTGGTGATCTGTCAAAATAGTGTGTGGAGGTAAAAGCTTGAGGCTGTTATTTATCAATGGGAACTATACTTCACCTGTGTAGAAAGATTTGAAAATTACCCCTAAAGAACAATGGGAGTCTCAGCTGAATACAGATATGATTCCATGCAGGCATGATTGCCTGGGAAGGAATCCTTTCAAATACAATGCTAACAAGAAAAACAAAAACAAAAACAAAAAAAGAATATCTCATAAAGAAGCCAGTGTAAATTCTCCTTGTATATAACATTCTGTATTGCAAAGGTTGTGTAGATTAAAAAACAAAACAAGACAACAACAACAACAAGAAATATCACAATACCTAACACTAAATACCATAAGACATAATAGGAGCTTTATAAGAAACATTGCAACTCTAGGGGCGTCTCCTTCTGGGGGGTCATTTATACAGTGGCCTGTGAAAGTGGTAGTGTGTAGCGTGTGTCTACCACCTAGTTTTTTCCTTTATTATTAATTACAACTCATTCACGTTGTATTCTGTCCAGCTGTAGCCCCCTCCCTCATCTCCTCCTTTGCTAAAGGATCCTGCCTTTATTTTCCTGCCTTTATTAAAGGATCCTGCCTTTATTTTCCTTTGCTTCAAATACCTTTATGGCTGCACATACGGTGTCCTTCTTCTGAGGCTTAAACTGAATTTCCTCTTTGTTTGTATCATCACTGATCATGCCCAAGGCGACAATTGCTGGAAAGGGAGGACCTGTGGAGGGAGGCTGGTTGACACTTCCACAGGGATGGTTCTGAGAGATGAACTCGTGTTGTTTTTATTAAGCTTCAAGAGAGCTATGTACAAATTAGGTGATTAAGCACATTAGGCTTACAGGGACACACCACCACACCCACATGCTTGTGAGGCAAACCCTTCACTGCTGGGCTATTTCCCCAGCACCCTTAGTGTGTGTGTGTGTGCATGTGTGTGTACATGTGATTGCAGGTGTGTGCCACTGCACACATATGAAGGTCTGAAGACAATTTCAGGTGTTGACTATTGCCTTCCACCTTATTTGAGACAGGTTCTTTGTTTTCTTCCTGACACATACATCAGACTAGCTGGCCTGCGACTATCAGAGCATCATAGGATTCTTGTTTCTATCTTCCTTCCTGGTCACGGGAGCCCTGGGATTACAGGTGTGCACTATGACACCTGATTTTACTTAGGTTCTGAGGATCTGAACTCAGGTCCTTACCCTTGTGTGACAAGCAGTTTACCCACTGAGGCATCTTCCTGTTGGTGTACTTTTTTAAAAACTCCTTTATTTACATTTCATATTTTTCTCCCCAATACCAGGTAGGAGAGAGAAAGGGTTAGTGGGAGAGGGGGTGCAGTTCTCTTAGCTGCTTCCTGCTGGTTAGGGTCATCAGGTTCCTTGGAGTCAGTCCAATCCTTGTTTCAGGTGATCTCCAAGTTCTTGTCTCACAAAAGCCACTAGGAGCAGCAAGGGGGAAGCCGGAGCACCCTTATTCTTTGAGCAATACACTTTCTGGGCTCTGGCATTTATTCTTTCTCCAGACTCCTCAGATTTAAACTATCTTCAGTTGGCAAAGAGCTCCTCTCAGAGCCTGAATGAGACAAATAGTCTACAGCTGTGGACCATCTGAATCAGTCCCACATCCTACACCTGGGGCCAAAACAGAAGCATGTTTATATCCACATCTTCCCAGCCTCCTCAATGCCTTTTGCTTCTTTTGCTACATGGTCAAAAAATGAGACAGACAACATACTTGCCCTCATATTTTGGTGGTGGAGAGAGACTTGAAATGGGCATGAAATATGGATGTAGGAAGACATGCTAGTGGATGATGTTGGAATTGAGATGGAAGGATAAGGAAGTGGACGTCTTACAAGGCTCTGAAGAGGCAAATCGAAGCCAGAGTTACTGCAGCACCTTCTAGAGGAGAGTAAGTGTGGAGCAGACAAAGATTAAAGGTAGTTATGCCAAGCCATGTTGAGATGAAGGCCAGGGCAGGTGTCGCTTACAGAATTTGGTAACAGGAATGAGAGAAAAGGAAAAAGGATGATGACCAACTTCTAAGGTGCTGGAAGCAACTGTGTGAATGATGGGAGAACATGTTTGGGGAGAAAGATCTGAAACCCTCTTTTGGATGTCCCACTACTGAGACATTTATTAAGCAGCTAGTGATGTTAAGTTGCCGTTTGCTCTATGATTCTGGAATTTAAAAAGGAAGTTGATATCAAAAATGAGGTGAAAATTTCATGATTTCCTTGTTTTTAATTGCTGAGTAGTATTTTATTGTGTAAATGTACCACAATTTCTATATCCATTCCTCCATTGAGGGACATCTAGGTTGTTTCTAGCTTCTGGCTATTACGACTAAAGCTGCTATGAACATGGTTGAGCAAATGTCCTTGCTGTATACTTGAGCATATCTTGGACATATACCTAGGAGTGGTATAGCTGGATCTTGAAGTAGCACTATTCCTAATTGTCTGAGAAAGCACCAGATTGATTTCCAAAGTGGCTGCACAAGTTTACATTCCCACCAGCAATGGAGGAGGGTTCCCCTTTCTCCACATCCTCTCCAACATGTCTTGTCACTTGAGTTTTTGATCTTAGCCATTCTGATAGGTGTGAGGTGAAATCTCAGGGTCGTTTTGATTTGCATTTCCCTGAGGACTAAGGATATTGAGCATTTTTTTTCTTTTTTTTTATGTGCATTAGTGTGAAGGTGTCAGATCCCTTAGACTTGAGAGATAGACAGTTGTGAGATGTCATGTGGGTGCTGGGAATTGAACCCACGTCCTTTGGAAGAACAGACAGTGCTCTTAACCACTGAGCCATCTCTCCAGCCCCCTTGAGCATTTTTTTAAGTGTTTCTCTGCCGTTCTATATTCCTCTACTGAGAATTCTTTGTTAATCTGTACACTGGAAGAAGCTAAGCAAGATGGAGGTCCCTGGGTAAGATGCTCAATCATCATTCAGAAAGGCAAACGGAATAGACATCAGAAGAGGGTGAAAATAAGGAACCAGATAGGAGCCTACCACAGAGGGCCTCTGAAGGACTTTACCCAGCAAGGTATTAAAGCAGATGCTGAGACTCATAGCCAAACTTTGGGCAGAGTGCAGGGAATCTTATGAAAAAAGGGAGAGATAGAAAGACCTGGAGGAGACTGGAGCTCCATAAGGAGAGCAACAGAACCAAAAAATCTGGGCACAAGGGTCTTTTCTGAGACTGATAATTTAATCAAGGACCATGCATGGAGATAACCTAGAACCCCTGCACAGATGTAGCCCATGGCATCTCAGTATCCACGTGGGTTTCCCTAGTAAGGGGAATGGGGACTGTCTGACATGAACTCAGTGGCTGGCTCTTTGATTACCTCCCCCTGAGCGGGGAGCAGCCTTACCAGGCTACAGAAGGAAACAATGCAGCCAGTCTTGATAAGACCTGATAGAATACGGTCAGATGGAAGGGGAGGAGGACCTCCCATATCAGTGGACTGGGGGAGGGGCCTGGGAGGAGAAAGAGGGAGGGAGAGTGGGATTGGAAGGGCAGGAGGAGGGGGCTACATCTGAGATACAAAGTGAATAAGTTGTAATAAATAAAATTGAATTAAAGAAAGAAAAAATAAAAACTGCGGTGAATGGGAGATAGTGTGAAAAGGATTTATCAATATGTATAGGTCTGTAATTTTGAAGTTGAAGGGTGAAGTTTAAGTGCTATTTGGTGATACTGACAAAAATTTGGAGATTTGTGATCTCCAGATCCCTGTGGCTTCTGCTGCTGATAAGTGCACACATGTTGTTGTTATGTTGTGTGTGGTGTGTTATACACACATATTGCTGCGTTTTGTTGGCTGAGTTAAAACAGGGAGTAGACTAGTTTGAACACAAAGCAGTTTTTATAGGCCTATATGTTAAAGGCTTGGCCCTCAGCTGGTGGAACTATTTTGGGAAATGACTGAAATTTTAGGAGGCGGGGCCTAGCTGGAGGAAGTAGGTCACTGGGAGTGTGACCTGGAAAGAGAATGTTCCTAGTCTCTTTCTGTCCCTCTCTTCCTGCTTCCTGTCTGTTGTAGGGTTTGCATCTGTGCTGCTCCAGGCCTTGCACCGGGATGCTCTGCCTTGTTACAGGTCCAGAACTGATGGAGCTGGTGATCACCGAGATGACACCCACGTGCCACTGCTGTCAGCTTGAATGACGCCTAGGTATCGCTGTCGCATTACTTTGAATCTGGCACGTCCTCCAAAGGCCCCGGGGTTCAAAGCTTATCTGCTATTCCCAGTGTGTTGAGATTGAGAAGAGATGGGGTCTAGAGAGAGGCTGTCTAAATATTGGGGGCATGTAGTCAAAGGAGATTGTGCTGTTCTTCTTCCTCCCTTTGTTTCTGGACCACCACGAGGCGACCTGCTGGCTCCACTCTGCGTTCCCCGCCACAATGGGCCGTCCTGCTACCGTATTATATCTCACCACCATCTCAAAGCAACCGCACTGACACATCACGACCTGGAGCCTCCGAACAGTGAGCCAAAGCACACTTTGTGGTTATAGTAACTGAAAGCTGACACAAAGCTCATGATCACGTGGGGTTTCTTTTTGAGTCACCTATAATGATTTCTTTTTATCTAAAATATTCGTGATACAGCAGTCTTCGAATCTACATAGGATACAATCATGATTTTACCTCAAGACGCAAATGTCATTCATTCAAAATGAGGCTGTTGACTGTAGGAAGCTAGTTCTGTAGACGTGGTTATGAGTTTAATTGTATCTCTCCAAAAGATCTACCAAAGTCCTAATCCCCAGTACCTTGGAATGTGAGCTTGTTTGCAAATTATGTCATTACTGATGAAATTAGTTGCAAGAAGATGATACTGTGGTAGGACAGAGCCTTAGCCCAATGTGACCAGTGTCCTCAAAGGACAAGCAGAGACACACACAGGGCAAAGACACCATGTGGTTTTAGCAGCAGGAATGAGAATGATGGCGTGGATTGCTCATGGCCACCAGAAGCTACAGGGGTGAGGAGCAAATCTCCCCGGGCTTCAGGGGAGCAAGGTTCTGACACCCGAATCAGATTTATTTGTAAATAAATAATTATAACTAACAAATAATTATCTAAATTATTATATAAAAATATAATAAATAATTGTAAATAAATAAACAATTAGTGTTTTTTTTGGGGGGGGGGTCAATCAGTACTTTGTTACAACAGGCCTGGAAACAAATACAATGCCTGCCTGTGGTCTTTTTACAGTGTGTTTTATTTTATTGCTTCTTTCAAAAAAAAAAACAAACATCCTTTTTAAAGGCATGTTTCAGTGGCATCTAGAAACCACCAATCGTGGGGACAGTAAGTCTAGAAAAAGCAACTTAAATCTAGGCAGACTTTCTCTGCCTTCTTTTAAAGTAATACTGGCCTCGACTCCTTTGGGGGTTTGTTGTGTCATTGTTGTGCTGTTTTGCCATTTGTGGATATAGACCATGGTGCAGTCCCAGCATCATGGGACTGCGGAGTGAAGGAGAAAGGAGAATTGTGAATTCAGAGCCAGTCTAGACATTACAGGGAGACCCTGCCTCAAAACTCCCAGGGCTGGGGATATAGCTCGGGTGGAGGACCTGTTCAACATGTGAGGGTCCTTAATTATTTCAGTCTTCAGCATCACACACACACACACACACACACACACACACACACACACACACACGGGAGTATTTCTTACACAACATAGTTAAGAATGATAATTAGTTCAGTACCTTGTGATATGAGAGAGGTGTTAAAAGAATAAATATAGAGGAAACTCTTATTTCCTGAGGGCTCATTTTGGAGGGGGTTAATGTCACTGTAGATTTGCCCTCTGCAGTACAATGGCAAGAGGAGCTCAGTCCCTCAGGTCCCTGATATCTCCTGGGAGTGGAGGGTCATGGAGGAAGTCAATGCAAGGATACTACACAGTATAAAAAAGATGAGCCGGTCAGCAGTGGCATGTGCCTGTAATCCCAGCACTCAGGGAGTGGATCTCTGTGATTTCCAGGCCAGTCTGGTCTACAAAGTGAGTCCAGGACAGCCAAGGCTACACAGAGAAGCCCTTTCTCAAAAAACCAACTTAAAAAAAAAAAAAAAAGAGAAGCAGATGAACCACTGGATGTTTAAAAAGGTACTCTTCTTGAGACCACTTCACTTTAAGCTCAGATGGAAGCCAGGGTAGAACATGAGACCTCGCTCAGCACAGGTACCTCTGAGGAGCACTAACTGAGCACTGTCTGTGTGTAGAGCTAATGGCCTAATTGGTGTCGGTTACACTATGGTGCAAGCTGGTCGGACTGTGCACTTCAGCCATTACTTCTCCTGGATGGGCATGTGCCAAGCGTTGGTAACAACACTTTTCAGTGAAGTTCCCTGAGGTCATGTGCTCTGTGCACATATTAATGCTGAGGGACCAGACAATGAGGTAGCAAAGCTTATATCCTGTTATGGATGTTCTGAAGCCTGGAAATGGTGGGCATTTCCACTCACTTGGAGAGCTGTCTCCTTTTCAAATCAGAAACCATTCTCCTTTACCATCACAGAGGGAACATAAACATCTATTGTCTTTAGAAAATAAATGCTTTAGTGGGGTGCAGTGATAGGGCAGTTACTTTGGGAGGCTGGGGCAGGTGGATCACTGGTGCCCAGGAGTTTGGGATCAGCTTAGGTGACATGGCAAGAACCTAACTCAAAAGGGAGTTCGTTTTTCTCTATTGCCCATATAGTATGTGTTCACTGAAGCGCTATTAGAAAATATTAAAAGAAGAAAAAAACCACACACACAAAGGAGGAAAACCAGAACAATCATTGGTCCTTAGGCACAATTTTTATTCATCCCTCCAGACATATTTCTGAATACTTTTATCCCCCCCCCAAGTGTTATGATGCCATACTCTTAAAATGTACTGTGTCCTGTTACTAATATACTGTAATTTCCCTTTATGTGGATTCCCATAAACTAACAAGCCATCCCTTGTTGATGGACTTCTAGATATATTCTTGTGCTATTGTGGATATATCTTATTAACTCCTCTATTTAAGTTATCTGACATAATTTATTGCCTTAGGAGAAAACTACAAGTAGAACCAATGTGATACAATATATACCTTTTACACATTTGAGACATATTTCCTGCGTCTCTCACAACTTTGTTTCTATTTGTACCCCCACAATAATATACAAGAAGGCCCACAATACCTTAAACTTTTTCTGTTCACAACTCCTTTTGCCTGAGAAATTTTTAGAAAGCCCTGGGAAAGCAGGTTTATACAATGAGTATACAGATCAAAAATTCACTGACAGTTACTCCTAAAGAAATTTATTTTAAAACAGTTCTTTGGTAGAAATATAATTTTATTATTTTTGAAAGAAGGTTTGCATGCTAGTGAGATGGGCGTGCTTACTTATTTCCACATAAAGAATTAAATCTTGGCTGAATACTGCGGACATAGAAAATCGTCTTTGTGTTTCATCCTATTTTTTTTTCCTTTCTTCTGTTCATGTGTGTGGTCTGTATTCGTGTGTATGAATGTAGGGGGCGCACACTTGTAAGCTTACACATCCATGTGTGCCTGCAGTTGTGTGTACACACGTCTGTGCGTGTGGAGGGCCAAGGTTGATGGCAAGAATCATCCTCCGTGGCTCTTCCACCTTATTTGTTGGGGCAGGATCTGTCAATCAAACCCAAAGCTCAAACCTATGGCTCTAGCGCAGCCCATGTGCTCTCAGGAGCACCTTCCAGGGCTGGAATTACAGAGGCTGCTTCCCAGCCTGGCGTTTCTGTGGATCCCACTCTGGTTCCTCACACTTCCGTGGTGAGCCCTTTAACAACCAGGCGTCTCCCCAGCCTCTTTGCAACATTTTTAGAACTGATCAATATTTTGATCTCATAATTGTCAATACTAAGAATACCACTTCCCATGAATACATTGTACAATGTATGCTTAGAACCATTTCAGGAACTGCTAGACGTTCTGTCCTAATCCCAAGCCAAAATTCATTTAATGATTTGTTACGAATTCAAGTCGGCAACTGAAACAGGAATGTGTGTGCTTGTGTGCGTGCGTGCGTGCGTGTGTGTGTGTGTGTGTGTGTGTGTTCATCACAGGTACTGAGGCACATCTGTGTGCCTCTCAGAGGTCAAAGGCATGGGTGTCATCATCAAGCCTGGCCCACCTTTTTGGTTTCCCTGTTAGGTCTCCTTGTGGCCTGGAACTCACCAAATAGGCAAGGCTGGCTGGCCAGTCAGATCCAGGTATCCTCCTGTCTCCACCTCTGCCTGTGCTGGGATTCCAAGCAAGTACCACCACGTCCATCTTTTTCATAAATACGTGTTTGGACTCATACTCTCCTGTTTGTAAGGCAAACACTTTACTCAGCCTCCAAATGGCAATTTTTAAAGTCGAGCATTCTAATACAACGCTACACAAAGATACACTAGCGTGATACATACTGAGGAAATTATTAAAAGCATTTCCCCCACAGTTACACCGTTAGGATACTGTTAGAGCAGAGAACTGTGTGTGCAGTAAGTACACTGCAGCTCGTGACATCACGACCTCCATTCTGAGCCAGAGTGCCCTAGGTAAGTGTTTACTGGTGTTGTGTGAGTTGGGCGCATGCGCAGTGCAAAGCGCCCGTGTTCCGTGTTCATAACCAAGGCCGCAGGGAAGTCACATAAGCACCTGCTTCCGGAAATGCTTTGGCTTCACTATGGTTTGGTTTTGAGTTCATTTTTGGCCGTTCTGGGTTCAGAAACTATTCACCGTGGCCAGCTTTGTGGACTCCACGCACTCAAACGTTCAGTTATAAAGCCCTACGCGTGATCATGCCGGCAGTTTAAGAAGCTAGGCGGGGAAAGGCAATGGAGAGGCAAGCCTGGCCACCTGAGTTGATCCCTGACAGCCACATAAGGGAGCAAGAAAGAGCCACATCCACAGCTGGGCGGTGGCGGCACACACCTCCGTGAGTTCCAGGCCAGCCTGGTCTACAGAGTGAGTTCCAGCACAGCCAAAGCTACACACAGAGAAACCCTGTCTCAACAAACAGACAAACGAAAAACCAAGTCCATAAAGTTGTTCCTTGATCTCCACATGTACACCATGACACCCCCCCCACATCACATACATGTACAACAATAATAAAATAATAAAAACTTTAGAGCTAGGCTCGACATTATTAGCCATTACTTCTTTCCTTATTGCAGGGGTAAGATTTAGAATGTTTTTGCTGTTTAATTTCAGTGTGTGTGTGTGTGTGTGTGTGTGTGTGTGTGTGTGTGTGTGTGTGTGTGTGTCTGTTGCTGGGCCTTGGGTACGCTAAGCACACCAGTCTACTATCGAGCTATATTCTCAGCTCCTAATTTCATCTCTGTCACCTCCCCTTCAGCTGTTTCCCTGGGCTTTCTAGATCTTGAATGCTGCTTTGTTGCATTCTGTGCCCTTCATTTATTCCCAGGTACATGCCACAGTACTTCAGGCCTTTTCCAGGACACTGAGGCCAATCAACAGGCCCCTGTAGACCAACCTTTCATCCATCGCCTGAAAGAAAAAAATGGCTGAGGTAGACAGCTCATGGTTTTGTTTTACTGAGACAGGATCTCTCTCCGCAGCTCGCCTAGAACTCCGAGTTCTCCTACCTCAGCCTCCCTGGTGCTGAGATTTTAGACTTGAGCCACCGTGCCCAGCTTAATTTATGTTTTTAAAACTCAGCTTGTGAGTGTTGTGCTGATACCAGGAAAGGTCTTGCTGTATTGCCCATGCCTGCCTAGAACTGCTGCGCTCAGGCGATCCTTCCACCTCGGCCTCCCTGCGGCCTCAACCAAAGGTTGCTACGTTTGGTTGGTGTACAACTCACAGTTGCAACTTCGTTATGGATGGAGCTCCCTCAGGAGAACCTGGAGCAGGTGGGAGTGGAGGCTCTCCTTGAAGAGGGTGCCATCTTAGACAAACAGTTCCTCTCCGCTGCTGAACGCTTCAGTGAGCTTTGAATCTACTATGGGCCCGCACTCTCTTTGATTGGCCTGAGACCTCCCTCTCCCTGGATGTGGCAGCTGAGACAGAAACAAGGTTTCCCCGCTGCAGGTTGGGGTTGAGCTGTGCTGTTGACAGCCAAGGCAACCTGTAGCTTAAGGGTGAAGGGCATGCATCTTCCGTGGCCACCGGGCTCATGTGGGCCTCAGTTCCCCATCTGTGAAATGGACCTTCTTCACAGGGATACTGTGATGCTAATGGAAGGTTAGGAGTCCACACAGAGACAAGAGACGGAGGGAGATGGGACAGGGTGGGAATGGATGGAAAGGTTGAGGGTGAGCAGGGGCGGGCTAAGGGGAACACCGAAGGCCAGCATGTGCTGGTTCCCATCCCCCCCTTCGGTGTGGACTTTCCCACGCCGTGCTCCCACCCTACACGCCGCGGCCCCGCACGGGAAGGGGAAGCAGCGAAGCCGGTGGCGCGGGTCGGCTCAGGTCGCGGTGGCGAGGCCGCGGCTGCGGGCTGCTGGGCGCGCAGAGGGCGCATTGTGCGGGAGCCCTGAATGGAGCCGGGCTGCGTGCGGGCGGGCTCGGCCGGATTAGCCTGCTTTCCCATGAACTACAAAAGAATGCTCGAATCTGGGGCATTTGTCATCAAGGGGCAGGCTGCGCAGGATGCAAGGTAACCGGAGCTTTCCCCGGGCTGCCGCAGTCTTTGGGGACACGGGTCACTCTAATCCTTCCTGTTTATATTGTGAGCGCGTCGGCGGCGAGGCTTAAGCGGGGCCGTGGTAAATACGCCTCGCAATGCGGGCATTCCTAACCGGCTACGTCCTCGGCTTGCTTTTTATTTGTAGTTTGGGGAAGGGGCACTGTTGCCTCCCATTTATTTGGTCCCAACCCAGTGCGGCTGAGCAGCTGCCACAGCAGCGCTACGAGGCTGCCTTTCCGCACACGGAACTGGCAGTCCGTTCGCCCCTGTAGATTGCTCTCCTTTGCACAGTTGGTTTCCGTGGTTTATTTTTTCTTTCGTCCTTCCATGACTGAGGATTTCAGAAAATTGTAATAGAAAACTATCCAGGCACGGCTAATCTAACAGCCAGTTCTTGGAGCGGGGGGTGGGGGGGGGGGGGGAGGCAGGGATGAGGTTCCTAGACCTGTTTGCAGAAGCCAGGAGATAAGCATACTGGTAGGACCTTGTTAAGATTCCCAAACAACGCATTTCTCTTTCATCGGAATTTGGCATCTTTCGGAACCTACAATCCCAGGGCTGTAAGTCTGAGCAATTAGATTGTTTGTGGATGGTGAAGTCTGAGGTCACTCCACTTCTAATTGCAGCCACAAAATACACCCACACGCTGCAGTTGAACCTGGAGCCAGAGCTCATGGACAAGTGGCCTCCTCATGGCTCGGTGATGCTTTCCCATCCCCCAACCCCCCCAAAAGCACAAAGACCTATGGGGGCCAAAGGATCAGGCCGTGTCTAAACTTGTTTGTTCTCAAAAAAAGAGTAAAGGCATTTTTCCTTATTTGTTCATTTATTACTTCACTCTACAACCATTTAAAAGTGTTTAAAAGAGTCTGAGCCCCGTGTTGGGATTATGAAAAGTACTATGATGTTCTGCTTGTGGTTGGTGGGGGGACTTGAGGAGAGGGCCGGGGGGTCAGGACAGCAGCACTTAGGGAAGCTGAAAGGGAAGCTGACAGGATGAGAGCCCTTTGAAGGCACTGTTAGCCATAGGTCCAGAATGGCTTAGCAATGACCCTGACAAAAATTCTTGTTCTCTAACTCTCCCCTGTCTGCAGTCAGAATCTCTACAGAGGGCAAGGGAACCCAGACCTCCTGTTCTTACTTCCCTCTCTCTCTCTCTGAGGTCTCTCCCATTCCTGGGGTCCTAGTCCACAGGAGGCAAACTTCCACCTCTGAGATGCTCCTGGCCTCAGCACCTAGTCTATGGTACTCAGCTGAGCTTTGGTCCCATTTAAAGTACGGGAAATGGTGGTGGTTGGGAGGAGATAGTTAACGGGGCAGCATTTGCAAACACAGCGGGGGCAGCTGAGGCCTTACTCTGTCGATGGGACCAGCAGAGGCCTTTGTCTCAGACACATGTGCTTCAGATTTCTGCAACACTTACATTGCAAGCATTAACTCCAGCGTTTATGTGTTCCCTTAGCTGGGAAGTTGTGTCCCCTGAGCAGAAAATTAATAGAAACAGACAGACAGACAGACAGACAGACACAGACACCACTTGCTTTGTTAGGGTCCCTCTGCAACAAAACATGCCAAGCAAACTCACGCACTCTCTCTTTCTGGGGAATGTTAAATACAGTTAATATGAGAGGTGTCTGTTTCTAGGAACTATGAGCTACCACATGCAAAGTCTTAGACAGAAAGGTAATTTCTTGTGGCTAGAGAAGTTAAGAGTGTTTGCTACTCTTGGAGAGGACTTGTGTTGGGTTCCTAGCACCCATGTGGCTGTTTACAACTCCATAATTCTAATTCTGTGGAATCCGTCACCTTCTCCTGGGCTCCTCAGAGCACCAGGCATGCGTGTAGTTCACATATACACATGAAGGCAAAAACATTCATACACACAAAATAAAAATATTTTTAAAGGTAACGCTTTAAAAACTAGACTAATATGTCAATGATTGTTTGCTAATCACTTTTGTAATAACATTTAAAAAAAATCTAGCTTTTCAGATAAACAGAATGTCAAAAATCAAGCATTCAAGGTGCATTTGAGGAAAAGCAATTGCGCAAGACACAAGTGTGAGCACCTGGCCCTTCCATCTTGAGTGTGAGACCAGCCAACGATACGAGCTACTGGAGCAGCAAATGGGAAGGTTTATTCATTTCCTTATCCAAGGAGATAGTCAGCATTTTCATAATTAAAGTTGCAGGTTCTGAGAAGCATGATTGAGGCATGCGCCACCTCTGGTTATTTTCCTTTGTCTTTATTTGTAACTCACTGTCAGATGTTTTAAAGAAGACATCCCTCTTATCAAGCCGTCCTCTTGTCGGCACTGACATTCAGTGGCACATTTGTGTGTAAGGGTTTACTTAACTCTGGGCTGGGATGTCTCTCAGTGGTAGAGCATGTGCTTAGCATGGACAAGGCCCTGGTTTCCAATCCTCATCATGTGCTCTGAAACTTAAAATTCTTCAGCTAATCCCCCGGTGGACTCTCTTGAAGTTAAAGGGTAGAATCTGCAGCTCTCTGTTCTTACATTAAACAGACCTCTCCCAGGACGGCCTTCCTGAACCCTGGATCAGCGTGGCTGCCTCTGACGCTGAACCCATTAACACTGACAATCCCTCTGTTGAATTGCCCACTGAAACAGCACCTGCCTACTTAATGCCTGCCCTTTCTGCTCCTGAAGCTCCCGAGGAGAGACTGTTAAATCAAGTTCAATAATGTACCCTCAGTACCTAGCACATAACCTTTGGTCAATAGCAATTGTTCAAGTAGTGAATAAATTCAGACATTTTATAACTTGAAGATACCAAAAAAAGAATCTCTTGGGACTAGGGGTGAGGCTCAATGACAGAGCGCCTGCTCAGCAAATACAGGGCACTGAGTCCAAGCGTTAGCACCACCAAACGTACAGAATCCGATTTCTTTTACAAGGTTATACAGAAAATGATCCACTTTTTTGTTGTTATTGTTTTATTCTTCAAGACAGGGTTTCTCTGTGTCGCCCTGGCTGTTGCAGAATTCACTCCATAAACCAGGCTGGCTTCGAACTCACAGAGATCCGCCTGCCTCTGTCTCCCGAGTGCTGAAATTAACGGTGTGTGCCACCACTGTCTGGTTGATTTCTCTCTCTCTCTTTTAAGGTCTCCTTATGCTGGTTCAAAGACATCTTTTCTACTACAGGGCGCGAGGAGCTTGAGACTACTAGCTATTTGTGGTTAGCGAGCAGCGAGCGATACTTACTTTCTCATTACAGTGACCAAGTGCCTTGCAGGAAGCAGGCACAGTAGTGCCTGGTTTTAGTCAGTCCCAGCTCTCAGGTGGCAGAGGCAGGCAGATCTCCGTGAGACTGGAGCCGGTCTGTCCTACAGGCCAACTCCAGGCTAGCTAGCGTAGCTAAGGCTACACAGAGAGGCCCTGTCTCAAAACAACAATAACAGAACCCAAAACCAAGAGGCAGTTGGAAGAAGGATGGGGTGCTGGCTCACGGTTTGGTGCAGTCATCGTGGTGCAGCCGTCATGGTATAGCAGGTATGGCATAGCAGGAGTATGAGGCAGCAGCTCAGGTCCTCAGTCAGGAAATGCAGTGAGCTGAGTGCAGGTCCTTAGCTTGCCTCCCCCTCCCAACCCCCTTTTTAATTCAGTCTGACACTGTGCTGGTTCATTATTGTCAAATCAGAGTCATCTGGGAAAAGGGAGCTTCAGTTGAGAAATCGCCTTCCTCAGATGGGCAAGTTGGGGAGCATATTCTTAATTAGTGATTGATGTGGGAGGGCCCAGCCCACCATGGTTTGTTTCCGTTCCTGAGCAGGTGGTCCTGGGCTGCATAAGAAAGCACGTTCAGTGAACCGTGGGACCCTCACCAGTAAGCAGAAACCATGGTTCCTGTCTTAGTTCCTGCCTCCTGATCTGTGCTTGATTTCCTGCCCTGCCTTTCCTCAATAATGGGCTGTGAGAACTGTAAGCCAGATAAACCCTCTCCTTTCCAAGCTGGTTTTGATCAGTGTTTTGTCACAGCAGCAGAAAGCCAACAATGACAGGGACCTGTGCTGCCCACAGTCGAGGAGAGACTTTTTCACCAGTTAAACGTCTCTTGACAGACCCTCAGAGGTATACACAGAAGTGAGTCTCTTGGGATTCCAAATCCAGCCAAGTTGATAATGGATATTAACCTTCATGGGGGATAGGTGTAGGCAGTATTTATGCCTTTGGCATTTTCTAAGCAGAAGTCTCTTCCTTTGGGTAGATCTGTGCATGGTCATTTTAACTGGGCAATTTTCTTCTAGCTCAGCCTGCTGCTGGGCAAAATGATAGCTTTGTATTTAGTCCCCATCTCCTGGATTCTTAGGATTTAGTTGAGGAAACAATGCCGAGGCATATATGCAGGAAGCACTAGAAGATGGAAGAGTCAAATCAGTGCTGTAGGCGGCAACTCTAGGAGGACTCCAGAGGAAAGGAAGGTGCTGGGAAGGGAAAGGGAATGGACAAAGAGGAGAGTCAAGGATGCTGGACATGACCTTTGAAGAACAGACTGAGCCCGCTTGGGCTGTGAGAAAGGAATATCATAGCAAAGCACAGAGTGAGGAATGACAGCGTGTGGCCACACATTAGTGCAGTCACCGTTTGCCCGACAGGAGAATTCCAGAAGAAGGCAGCCAGGCAGCAAGGCCCTGCTTTCAGGTATCGAATTAATTATTTTTCTCATTGCTACGACAAAATAACTGATAAAAGCAACTTAAACTTAGGGAAGGAAGGAAGGAAGGAAGAAAGGAAGGAAGGAAGGAAGGAAGGAAGGAAGGAAGGAAAGAAAAAAGGGAGGGAGGAAGAAAGGGAGAGAAGACAGGGAAGGATGGAAGGAGAAAGGAGAGGTAGAAAGTGGCTGCTGGTCCCTGGACGGTCAGACAAGAACCTTTCTTTCAAAGACCATTGAATTAAATGTGTCCCCATTTTGGTATTTACTTCACACGGACGTTGGGCAAGCAGCATGTGTACTGTGACGGCTGCGGACGGCAATGAGCCAAGGTGTAAGCTTGGGGTGGCTTCTCATCTGCTCATTGGAAACGTTCCTCTCCTTTGTCTCTCGAATATCCCTTCTCCCCTGTTCCTGTCATGTTTCTGGCGGATTCCATTTAAATTTTTATGAAAATAATTATGCTCACTTTTAAGCTTTCTCTAGCTTAGTTTTCCAGCTGTGAGACAAGCCGTTCTGCCCTGTCACACACTCTGGCAATGCCGTCCTCCTCCCTAGAGCTGCGGAGAGCATTAGACCTTTGCACACCTGTCCTCTTCCCACAGTGCCTCCAGTTCATGCTTTCCCTTCAGTCTGGGCCACTGTCTTCATCTAGGGCAGGGTTTCTTAGCTAGAGCAGAAGGGACACTTAGGGGCAGCGACGTCCTTCCCGTGAGACCTAGCTTCTGCATACTCAGCAGCACCTCAGCTTCTACCGCCACGCCACCCTTCCAGTCTTATCACTTCTCCAGTGACAGCTGAAAAATGTCTGGGTATTGCCATGTGTTCCCTAGATTGGGATGGAATAGGAGTGGAAGTAGGAGCAGGGTATAGGAAGTACCATCACCCCTGCTTAAGATAGAGCGCTTTGGAACAGGGGTTCTCAACCTGTGGGTCGCAACCCCATTGGGATCCAATGACCCTTTCACAGGAGTCACCTAAGACTATTGTAAAAACAGATGTTTACATTACAATTCATAGCAGTTGCAAAATTATGGTTATGGAGCGGCAGTGAAAACAATTTTATGCTTGTGGTCACCACAGCATGAACTGTACTGAAGAGTTCTAGCATTGGGAAGGTTGAGAACCACTGCACTGGAATCCTAAGTTGTGATCGGCCCTTGGTACCTCAGAGAGCCCCCCCTCTGCTGCTGCAGATGGCCTTCAACATAGGAAGGGAAGCTGGAGCCAGGCTGGAGGTAGGCCCCTAGACTTACAGTGAGCTAAACTGACACCTTTTTATTACGTCTTTAGAAAGGTGTACTTGGTGCATTGCAGCCTGGCCTCACCTGCAGCCCAAAAGGTAAAGAACATGATAGACGCAGCCACACTTGGACTAACGGCTGTTCTCTTTCTCTGCTGACCTGCCAGAACGGAGACCTAGATCATCACGATATATTTACAGAAAAGAAGAATCCAAATTTCAAACTCTGCCTTCTTTGTCAAGCGGCACACATTTGGTTTGGTTTCATTTTTCTTGGGGGGGTGGGGGTGGGGTCAACAGTTTCCTTACAGTGTTCTGTAGGATGGGGCAAGTAATATGTGCCAGAGCTTGGGAGTGCAGTAGCTTGAGCATGTCCTGACACAGGTCAGGTTTGAATCAGACACTTAGTGTAGAGCCAAGCCTGTTTGGAGGGAGAGACAGAAAGGAGCTGTCAGTTCCTGGGAGGTCAGACAAGAACCCTTCTTTCAAAGACCGTAGTCTTTCCACCCTCAGTTAAATGCCTTTGCTGTTTGGTGGTACACTGTCACTACTGAGGGAAGTCGCCCAGATGGCCTCGCTACGGGCAGTTCTGATCCCAGAAAGGCCACAGTTCCAACTGTAGTACCTTGAATTTGATATCCGTAAGTAGACCCACTTGAGTTTATAATTTTGTTTGGGGGAAAGGGGTTCAAAGAATAAGATTTATTCATGCAAAGGCATTCAGACACAGGGCGCAATATGAAAGATGGCTCAGGGGCAGACATGAGAGCTGACAGAGAGGGATGCTGACAGACAACGAAAAAACTAGAGAAGCTGAACATTGGAACAAGGAAAAGCTGTAGGGAAATGCCTGAAAGACATAAAAACAGACTTTAAATATAAAATCCCATCCCATGCATGGCTAATTTACCTGAAACTTATTTACTTATTTACCTATTTGTTTTTAAGTCCCAGGCAGGCCCATGTGTTAGAAGATGTTTCCAAGCGTTGGGAGGAAATGAGGTGTGGACTAGACACTGAGATAGTGTTCATTACCTGCCCAGAAGCCTTTACTCATAACTTTACTCCTGGCAGCCGCTGGGCAGAGAGTTCATCTCAGCAGTCAATTGGGATTGGCAGAAGCTTATTTTCATCTCGTTCGTGATTGGTGTGGGGGCGGAGCTGAGACTGTTGCGATCAGGAAGGAAGGGTGTGTTGCTTGGTGTTCCTTGTCACTTCAGTTGGACTAGGAGGTTTGTAGGAGGTCAGTGAGGTGCACTTCTGGGGGTGTCCGTGAGTTTGTTTCCAGAGATGGTTATATCCTGAGGGCTCTGACCCAACCAATACATTAATCCTTCAAGTGACCAATAAGACGGTGGCATCACTAGAAGGCAGGGTCTTTGGAGGAAGTTGACCAGCGGGCGTGTCCTTACCCTGTAGCCTCCTCTCTCCCCTCGTGGCTGCTTCGGGGTGAGCTGACAAGCCTTCTTCTTCACGACTGACTGAGACCCCTGAAACCATGAGTCAAAGTGATCTTTCCTTCTGTAGGTTGCTTCTGTTGGGAATTTGTCAGAGAAAGCTAACGCACAAGGGAAAATGTACAGAGAACTTCCCCTCCTGAATCAAAAGAGAACCCAGGACAGGACCATAGTGACCCATGCTCTCTAATTCTCACACTCAGAAGGCAGAAACAGGAAGATTTCAGATTGGAAGGCAGCCTGGGTTAGATAGGTGGCTCTGTCTAAGAGAGAGAGAGAGAGAGAGAGAGAGAGAGAGAAACTATTGTCTCTGCCTTTTCTCACTTGCTGGGATGCCAGTGAGAACTTGGATACATGAAGTATCGTCAGCCAGCTTTGAAGTCTGAGATGACAAACATTTGCATAAGAAACCAATACACACTGCACAGGAGAACAGAGAAAAGGAAGGAGTATTCCAGTGTAGTCCTACCCTGAAGGCATGCCCTCTTCATACTCCTTAGGGCAAATAGTGAATAATCTTTGTTCTTTCATGATATCTGGGGGAATCAAGCCTGGAGGCTTGTCATGCTAAACATGTCAGCCTACCACTGAGCTACACCTCCAGGCCAACCATAACTAATCTTTACAGCTTCCAGCTTGGTGAAGTGTTTTCTTTGTCATGCTCTAACATAGGCCAAGAGAACCAAAGGACTCCTGTCCTATGTGTTCCTATTTCTTATGTTTTTTTCCTAAATTATAGTTTTGTTTTCAGTCGACACACAGTAATTCTATTCACTTATGAGTTACAGTGTGGCATGTGCTACATGTACCATGTAATGATGAGATCAGAGTAGTTAGCCTATCTGCCACCTTGGGCATTCAGTACTTCTTCATGCTTTGGAGCATTGAGACTCTTCTGTAAGAGTTGTTTTGAGCCATCCATTAATTGTCAACCAACCATGGCAACCATCCCACTGCCCTCTAAAATGTTCCCTGTTTCTTTAAATGATGCATTAAACCAAGTTCTGAAGAAATGACATACATATTTTTAAAAAAATGTGAAAAATCTCGAGAGCTAAGCAAAAGGTTATGGAAAAGTGGCGTTCTTTACGAAAATAACAGGCTCCATACATATTTGCTCGATATTATGAGAACAGCATTGGCTTTGGAAAACATTTTACGATGTCTGGTGTTGTTGATCTTGGCCATGGTTATCTTATTCTCTGTCCAGTGGTGGATTCCCACCAAGAGGCAGCCTCCTCCTCCCCCTCTTTTTGTTCTGACAGGGCTAATGATCCCTATGTGACAGATACAGCAAAGAATGCCTTCGGTTCACATATGGATTTAATGAGTTGCTCTGAAATGCAAACTCCTCGGTTGTATCTTTGCAGTGATCTGCTCTCACCTGTGTCCATGAGGGTGTACCAGACACCAGCAACAGCAGTCACCTCAGAGTGTCAGGCGCTGTTGCCAGCAGAGGTTCGGCCAGCAGAGGTTTCGATCTGTGTCTTTTGTCCCATCTCATATGTTCATGTGGTTTGGAGTAATGAAACATGAAGGAATTTCTAGCACAATGTTTGCGTTCTGTTTTCCTCCTTGGGTGCGCATTAATCGTGTGTGTTACCTTCCTGTGAGGGAAATAGACTCACTCCGCTCCCTGCTTTACCTTCTCGCCCAGATTCCTGTCCATTCCTTCTCTGTTGTTGCTGCTGCTTCTGTTGTTTTAAGAAATTTTGTAATGAAATAGGGACAAGGGCCTTGGCTCCGTTGTTAACAACAGAAAATTGGTCAGGCCTTTCCCCGCCCTCTCTCCTGTCCTTCATCACAGGGAAAGAGTGATGCTTGCAATGAATGGGACTGAAGGTCATGCTGCCTGGCTTTGTAGGGACAGATGGCCATTGCTCATCATGTTAGCAAGAAGCTTGATGCTCACCTCTGGACATCGGCTGCTCACTATGTATATTACGTGATAATTTAGCTTCAGGTGGCACCAACCCTGATGCTGTCTGTTTGGTCTCCTGCCCCCATAATGGCAAATATTTGGACAGTGGCACTTAACTTCCTGTCTTTTGCTGTGAAACAAAGCAGGCTTTTCAGTATAACAATGAAGATAGCCACAAATATGGCTGCATCTACTATTGTGACCCTCCTCTGCCAAGAAGGTATTCTGAATTTAGAACCCCAAGAGACAATTTTGTAAGCTATCTGAAACAAAATCCTTTTCAGACACTGTTTTATATGACTTATAAATAGGATTAACTACGTTAGTCTTCTTAGCATTGTATTTCCATTTAAGGGAAATATAAGTTAAGTACGGACATGGGAAAATATCCAAGGATATAAGCGGCAAAAGGGAAGTAGGAGGGCACTTTGCATAAATATATTTATTGGCACAAAGTATGTTAATGACAGATAATATATTTGGTTCTCATGTGTAGATAATTGTGGATCCAGAGTCAAAGCGAAGTGGCACTGAATTACACTGAAACTTTTAGAAGCTGTTGAAAACATAAGCAAGCCAGACACAGCCCTCTGAAGGCGAAGACATGGGAACCCCGAGGTTGGGTGGGTGGCTTAGGTGGAAGCCACTGAGCAGGGCAGGGGTTGTCTGAACATGATATCCACCAAGAGATGGAACATGGCTTGGTTTAGAAAGAGTGTTAACTTCCTTGCTTGTTGCAGCTTCGCTGACAAATTCTCCATTTCTGAAAGGGCTTCAAGTTCTCTGGAGCAAATATGTCATCGATAGGGCTTAATTAATACACATTAATACGTAACTCTGTACAAATATGTATAGAGTTCTCATGAATTTTACATAGCAGGCAGCTGTTCCTTGGGTTGCTGGCTAAGGCTCCCAGCTAGAGAAAGAACGTCAGAAACCTTTATTATCTTATTTATATTCCTCTGATGTTCCACGACATAAATACAGCACAATAACGGAGACATTATTGAGCCGGGGCTACCGAACTTCACGGTGCAAGAGAGTGGGGAGGTCTACATCTTGACATCTCTACTTTCACCAAACACAAGTTTATGCTTATGTCAAAGTTCTCTGCTTAGTGGAGAAAGATGGGGAATGTGGTGAGTTGTGAAACCAGAGGGACTGTTCTTTCTTTGAAAAGTTACATTTTTACAGTAAACCAATTTTTTCAAAAGCTGTAAGTCTCCCTCCTGACAGGCCTGAATCAGAGCTCACAGGCTGTTAGATATTCTTCCATCAGTCGGATTTCATCACTGTGACAAAGTACCCGAGATAAACAACGAATAAGGGAAGGAAGATTTGCTTCGATGCATGGATCCAGAGGTTCAGTCTGTGGTCATTTTCCCTGTTCTCATGGCTCTGTGACAGTGTCATGGCAGGAACATGCCTTATGGCAGTGGTTCTCAGCCGCCCTAATGCTGTGAGCCTTTAATACAGCTCCTCATGTTGTGGTGACCCCAACCATAAAATTATTTTTGTTATTACTTCATAACTGTAATTTTGCTACTGTTGTGAATCATAATGTTAATATTTTTGGAGACAGAGGGTTGCCAAAAGGGTCATGACCTACAGGTTGAGAAACACTGCCATAAAATGTTCTTCTCATTTTTCTCACAGCATCAAGGAGGGAAAGATGGAGAAAAGGGCTGGTGTCAGAGTTGGGGGTTGGTCTGGTGCTATGCATTCGAATCCTAAATTACTGGTCCCCAAGATCAGAGTGCAGCCTCAAGATCCGGTTGCAGTTCAGATGAGCACATTCTCACCTAGACCAAGCGATGTTGTGTAAACTTTGCTCACCAATATTCTCTGACTAGTTAAATAAAGTAGCTGACAGCTTATAGCCGGGCAGAAGAGAAGTAGGCAGAGCTTAGGTTCCCGGGGTTAGGGTCAGATGGGGGCCATAGGGGGAGAGAGAGAAACAGAAGAGGAAACAGGAAAAGAAGGAAGTCGCCATGGGGCAGTATGGACCATGAGCATGTGGCCAGGAGGACTGGTCTGAAGCAACAAAGCAGCCCAGGCAAGAACAGTTATGCCAAGTAACTTGGGGTGTGTAGCTGGGAAATAGGAAAATAGCTCAGAGGGTTGATATCTGCCTAGTTATGGTGCCTTTAGGTTTTTGTAAATCCAAAAGGTCTCTGTCTTGATTACTTGACAATTAGCTTTGGTAGAGAAGCCCTGGAGGGTCTAATACCCCTTGGGCAACAAGTCCGGGTAACCCTTCCCTGCCCGCAGCGACCCACCTGCCATACTAGAGTCCACCTGCGAAACTCAGCCGCGTGCCGAAGGCACCACAGCTGGGGACCGGCCCGAGCATTCAGCACTTAAGTCTGGGAGACATTTTCCATCTGAACTAGAGCAAGGCTACGGCCCTACCCTGCAGCCTTTCGCTCCTCCCGTAAGCGTTTCTCCCAGAAGCACTTCACAGCTTGGGGTTCGGGTTAGCTCTTCCCGTACTGGTTCTAGAGTCCAGAGAACTGCTTGCTCTCAGCTGTGTGTAGAGGACACACAAAGATTTCCAAGCCAGCTGGGCAGAGTTGCCCAGGTTTCCCTTCCTTTGCAGAAGGGTGTCCACAAACACATCCTCATGGAGGCTTTTAAGAAGCAATTTAGGCCTGAGAAAAGTCTCACCAAAATTCCTCCAGAGCAGTGGTTCTCAAACCCTGGGATTGCACATCAGATACCTACATTACGATTTTTAACAGTAGCAAAGTTACAGTTGCGAAGTAGAAATGAAGTAATTTTATGGCTGCCGGTGGCCAGGACATGAGCTGTATTAAAGGGCGGCAGCATTAGGAAGGTTGGGAACCTTCGCTGTATAGCCACCCCCCGGGGAAGCAGCCAATGAAGAGAGCTGTGCTTTCCCAGCTGTCCACACGCCTAACAAAGGAATTCCTCTCCTACCCTTGTCTAGGATATTAACCGGAGACCCAACAGGATGCCTAGTGATCCGTTTCTAAGTGACAAGGAGGTGCCTGTGGGAAGCAACCTAAATTCAGTATTCAAGATGTCGAAGAAAAAAGTTTTAATAAAAGACAGGGTGGGTGCAGGGGGTGTATTAGAACAAGGGACTTTCCATCGTCTGTGTACCATCCTGGAGGCAGAAGCGAGCCGGAGGTGTGATGAGGCACGCTGGTGGCTTTCTCGGGAGGAGTGTTTAGGGCCTCCACTCGACTTGACATTGAATTGAGAAGTGCTTTCTACTTGGCAAGGTGCTTGCAGATACACGGATTTGCACGCCCGTTCTGCAAAGTCAACAGCGATCACGCTCAGCCCAGTTAGAGAAACTGGGGCTCTGCGAGATGAAAGAGCTGGGGGGGTGGAGGTGGCGCTAGAATTCCCCTACAGTCAGGTGAGCTCCCAAGGGCCTACCCACTAGCCTTGTTTTGCAGAACAATAGGAGCAAGACTCAAGGGACTTTCTCCTTTCAGTTGCGTTGGCTGCAAACCTCTAGGCTGGGCACCTGGTCTGCAAATGTGGGGAATGTGCATTTCCGGGTTCCCAGCTGGTGTCTGTGAGGCCCTGGACGCGGCAGATACCTACTAAGATGTCTGTGTGAACACACATACATGTATGCATGCCTTAGTGTCACGTGCAGAAGAGGAATAATAACATGCATCTCACACCCGGAACTGCGTCAGATTAAACTCGGCAGCGAGTGTACAGCCCAGGCCTGGCAGCTAGACAAAGCCCCTTACCAATTTTTCTACCCCACCTCCTTTTCCTCCTCCCTTTCGGGTCTTCCTCAGTTTTACCCTGCAGCGATCCGACGGAACGTTCCAGGCCAAGAGGAAGAGATTCCCATTTCCTCGGTTTTACTCAAACGAGGGAGTCTAGGGTCAACTCCCGGCATCCTGAGCCCTGGGCAGAACTGAAAGTGAGCTCACCTTAGTTCCCTCCCCGGGCGCCCCGGGTGTGCATTCCGAGGGGCTTTTGTTTGTTTGAGCAGCGCCACTTTCACTTTTAAAGGGTCCCGAAAGTGTTTGGGTTGACGGGAGGCGCCTGAGCCACTTCCTCCCCTCATCTGAATGCATCGCCACCCTCGGGCAGGGAGTGTGGGAATCGCTGCCCGCGGCCGTGTGGGCGGAGGGCCTCGCTGGAATCCGCCACCCGCCCGGCGCTGCCCGGTGCAGGATGGAGAGAGACTTAAGGGGCAGGCCGGTCTCCACGGCGGACCTGGAAAAGGGAGAGGAATTACAAGTGGCTCCGAGCTCGCAGCGAGCACAAAGAGGGGATTATGGGCCTGCTGGTGAAAGGGGGCTGGCGGCTGATAATGCGCCCCTGTAACCTCGCTCATTCCTCTCGTGCCTTTGAAGATTTCCGCGGGGCCAGCGCAGAAAAACCACCCGGACCGGGGGACCCGCGTGGAGCTGCTCGCCCCAACCGCCCCGTCCCCTGCTCGGAGCTGCGGGTCCTCTGTATCCCTACACCCAGGCCGCCCCAAACTCCGAATCAAGGAGAGGATGCTGGGTCCAACCCCTGGTTTTTCTGTTTTGTTTTGTTTTGTTTTGTTTTGTTTTCGGGGGCTGGGGGGAGGAACTGGCAGCCACTCCTCTGAAAGGACCCATTCAGTGCTTCTCAGCCTTCCTAATGCGCAACCCTTTAATCCAGTTCCTCGCGTTGTGGTGACCCCCAACCATAAAATTATTTTTGTTGCTGCGTCGTGACCGCAATTTCTCTACTGTTATGAATCGTAACGTAAATATTTGGTGCTTTCCGTTGGTTTTGGGCAGACTCCTGAAAAAGGGCCGCTCGCCCCTCACCAAGGGGTCGCAACCCATAGGTTGGTTGAGAAGCACCGTTTTAGAGGCTGTTTTTGTAAAAGTTAGAGGACACAGAGCCTGTTAGACAGATGGATGATTATTTCACTCTGCTGTGACCTCTGTAGGCGACCTTTCTGGGAAAGAAAGAGTTTGGTGCTAGGCTCGGCCTGGTAGGCATGTGATCTATGGTTTTTTACAGGGCTGAGTTGAGAAGATAGTTGTGAGCAGTGTTGGGATTAGAACCCGGGTCTCTGGCTTTGAGTTACCCCCAAGAAAGTAAGCAGATGTGAAGGCTGGCCACTAGGACTGCATGAGCTCAGCCCCTTTCTTCTTTTCTCCTTTGCTCTTTGCTGTTGTCTAGGATCATCTCCAACTCCTGGACCCAGCTGATCCTCCTGCCTCGGCCTACTCATTATCTGGGACCCCAGGCAGGCGCACAGCTGAAGCATCAGGTGCCTGAGTCAATACCACGAGTCAATACCACCTTTAGCCGTTCAGCTGTTGAGGGAGATGCTGTGTCTGGGCGGGGTGGGTGGGAGAGACCGAAGGGGTGTGTTAGCTTTTGTGGGAGACACGCAGGATTCTGCTTGGCATTTTCAGTGTCTGAGTGGGCTAGGAAAGCTGTAACTTCTTGTTTAGTGCTCTTTCCAGTAGGTGCTGAGAGCAGGGCAGAGCTGAGAGGCTGTGGGCAAAAGGGGGCGGGACAAGGAGGAGGCAGGAATGATGGAGGCTAACCTGCTGGGCAGGGGCATAGATCCTGCTCCCCATCCACACCCTGCTTCAAGCTTATAGGCAAAGACTAGAGTACCCTCCTACCTAGGCTAGGGGTCCAACGCGGCACAATTACCTTACTTGCTACAATAAAATCAGCTGAACTGAACAAAAGCCAGGAAGTCAGCCCTTATGTCTGACAGACATGAAACCTATTCTTTAGTGTAGACAAGAATAAGTTCTTTTGTGGAAACTTCTGTCTAATTCGTCTTCCCCTGCTGGTGACCAGTGAGAAGTCAGCCGAGAACTCGGATTCAGACCTCAGCATGAACTTGAATGAGCACCGATCTCTCTAGGTTGGGCTTCTCCATTTGGAAGGGCGGGGAAGTTCACTGATCGACCACATGCATGTAATCCCAACGGCCGGAGGCAGAGGTGGGGGCTCATGGTGAATTTGAGGCCAGCCTGGGCTACATACTGAGATCCTATTAAAAAAAAAAAGTTCAAAGATAAAAAAATTGAACACCTGTCATGTGGCAGCTATTAAGCCAGACACCGGGGGATTTAGAATCTAAAGAAACGTCAAATTCCAGTGTGGGAAATAGGTACTACACGAGAAACAAAGGATTGCATACGATGACAGATGACAGTCACAGGCTAGAAGTTACCAAGGGAACGCTGGAGAGGGGCAGCAGTTCTCCAGCGGGTCTACACTCTGTATGCCACCCTCCCGTTACTTAGTTCCCATACAGGTCAGCAGATCTACTGCGGAGCTATCACAGAGCTTGTGTTCAAGGAATGCTAACAAGGTACTCTGCTGCTGAGCCCACACTTCACTTCGGCCCCCATCATCACAGGAAGAAGGCAAAGTACAACACACTAAGATACAGCCTTTATTACAGAAGGTTATTATAATTGTCCTGGTTTTTTTTTTGTTGTTGTTGTTGTTGTTGTTGCCACACATTTAATAATAATCTGTATAAAAATCAGAAGCGCGTTTGGTTGGTACTGTAACAAATACCAGAAATAATCAGCTTACAAAGGGATTGATTTGGGCTTCCGGTTTCACAGGTTTCAGACGCCATGCTTCTGGACTCTCACTGTGGCAGTGTGCTTTGGGGAGTGGGGTCATACACAGAGCTGCTCACCCCGCTATCTCCTTTCAGCCACACCTCTACGGACTTAAGATCTAGCACAGTCTCCTAAAGCTCAGGATAGCCCCTGCTCTTAAGAGTCCTGTCCACACCCAATAGCTCTCTGGACTGAAAAACAACTCTCCACCACCTGGCCCCTTGGGAACATTTCAGATTCCAGGAAGGACACACAAAGCACTTCTATTGCACAGCAGAATGTTAATAGTTTATCTTCAGGAAAGGCACCTGGAGAATGATTTGAGTTACTACCTGGGTTTTTGTTTGTTGTTGTTGTTTTCCTTCATGCAATTCTACTTTCATTTAAAAGATGATTGATGGAAAGATTACTGTTAGGAAGACTTGAATAATTTTTTTTCTCAGTAAAAGTACCGAGCCTGCCATTATGAAAGAAATAACTGACAATATTTGCTGCAAATAATGAAGTTCAAGCTTCCAAGTAAAAATGAAACCTTTGGAAAATTTTCTCTTTCACTCTGAACTTGATAGAGTCCCAGTGCTTCTGTTTTTTGATGAGGTCACTGTCCAGACTAATGGGTTTGATTTTGACTGGGGATAAGGAGATGTGTCAACCTCTGAGAGATGAGCATAACTCAGAGAACTGCCACCAAGGCCTTCAGAAACCTCCATATCAAAGAAGAATATGTAACTATCTGAAAAGGCTAATATAGTCCTTACTTGTCTAACCATTCTACAAGGCCAGATTTTCCTCAGTTCCATCAACCAAAACAATGTATCCCGGCAGGCTGCACAGTGGAGGAGATGTGGACTCCAGATTCTTCCTCTTAGATTGGACATTGACGAGAACCGCAAAACTAGAAACCACTTAAATATTCTTTTAGACAAATGTAGTCTCTTTTCATAAGAGCATATGGTTTCTGTTACCTTGTAAAGAATGCAATGAAATGTTCATTGTTATTTTAAGGAAAGAACAAATTAATTTGTTGTTTTGCATTCCTTATATAGAAACATTATTGAATATAGCCCATATAAAAATAAAAATAAAGCTCTTGAAGGGTCTTCAAAACACTTGAGGATCCTGAAATAGATTCTCTTTCTTAGGAGGCAATGTTTGTGCTGAGGGCCGAAGGAGGAGTGTTCCAGAAAGGAAGATGAGAGAATACAGGGTTAAAGGTGAGCAAGGGCTTGTGTGGAAGGAGAAGAAAAGCCTGCTACACAGATTTCCAGAGATTATTAACTTACATGAAAAATGTGCATGCGATTCCCTGGCATAGCGCCTAGTACATGGTGCGTGATGAACTGCTGATGAAGATCGGATTCTGTGAGGGCTGCACAGTCATGGCTGGAGGCTTGCAGTGGAACACATACATTTGGGGCTCATTGGCAGCTCTTTCTAGGCCATTGGAGAGTGGGGTCTTTAATCACCTTTCTGTATGCTTTGGCTTTTCTTTCAAAAAATTATGTTTCAAAGAGCCGCTTTTCAGCCGTGGCTTTGTAGAGTCAAGTTTACCCTGCCAGCTCTGAGTTCCCACTTTCCTACAGTAGTGAGAATAAGCTACGTGCCCACCGTAGGTTTCTACGATGATCTGAGAGAAAACATCCAGACGTGAATGAAAGCATTTCAGCAGATGTACAGGGTGAATGCACGGCCCTGCGTTTGCACTGGGAGGAGGCTCAGGATGTGTCTATTCAGTGAACTGAGTTTGAACAAACATGCCAGTGACCTGGGTGAGATGGTGTACGGCCGAAATCCCAGCGCCATGGAGGCTGAGACAAGAGGGCTGTGAGTTCAGAGAAAGCCGGGGCTACACAGACACACCCAGTTTCAAACAACAACAGCACTGTTCCATCAAGGGAGCAAATTAGAAAGTGCAACCTGAAGACTTCAGGCCTCTCGTGTCCTACTCAGCATTTAATCTTGGAGAAGGTTTCTGGGATCTCTGAATGTCCTTCATGTTTCTGACTCATTTCTAGAGTCTACACGCATGAGCAGAGCCACTGCCTTTAGAATTCATGATTCCGCTTTTAGCAAGTTAAGGAAATAAAATGCCTTGTCTTTTATTTATGTGTATCTGTGCTTGTTTGTGAATTTGCATGTGCTTGTGGGTGTTCCCAAAAGAGGGTGTCAGATTCCCCTAGGGCTGATGTTAGAGGTAGTTGGGAGCTGCCTGGTACGGGTGGTGGGAACTGAACTCAGGTCCTTCTAAGAGCAGCCGTTGCTCCTAACCTCTGAGCCATTATGTCTTTCAAGGGCACATCCCATGAGCAGAAGACATCCTGCTGAGCTCTGCCTCCCAATACTGCCAAGCAGAGAACTGAGCCTTAAACACGTGGGCCTTTGGGGAACACGGGGTGTGTGAAGATCAGTAGTGAGGGTGGTTTGTACCATTCTTTCCCCTCCCACAGCTTCAAGACTTAAGCTCCACCACAGAGCAGCTGAATAAAATGGATCAGGGTGGGGCTTAAGCATCGTGGTTGACGTTTTTACATTTCTCCAGATGATTAGTCTACAGATTTCGCTGCTCCCCTGGACCCCAGCCCATTATTACTTCTAGGCACAATTCCCATCTGTCCCTTTGTTCAGTTTCCCAACCCCTGTTTCTATGAGGCGTCTTCTTTTCTTTCAAATGTGTTTTTACCGAATCTATCAATGCAGAGTTGGTTCAGTTTTCATGGCAGGGTCTTGCTATATGACACTGGGCTCTGTAGCGTCAGTATTAAGAGGTGTTCTTTTCCTCTTAAGGTGGGTCTCGGCAGCATTGGCCTATAAGCTCTCATGACGTTGCTGCTTAAGGCAGAGACGGTCATGCTTGTTCCTAGGTTCTCAAGACCAAGCACCCACTGCTCTCATCCCAGAATTGACAACTACTCCATTGCCTGTGGCAAAGAATGGTGGCTCGTGCCCGCAGTCCTAGCTTCTCTGGAGGCGGAGGTAAGGGTTATCAGTCAGTCAGTCAGTCAGTCAGTCAGTCAGTCTAGAACTAGCAAGATGATTTAGTGAGGAAAGACACCAATGCATCAACATAGTGGAAGAAGCTGGCTCCTGCTGGTTGTCCTATGACCTACACACACACACACACACACACACACACACATACACTATATATATTTTATATATATATATATATATAATTAAACTGCATCTTTATCTTCTTGGTGGCAGTAGATGTGCAGAGACAGAAAGCATCTACAAACAGTTCTTTTTTTTCCTCTTTTTTTTTGCTGTTCTACTGAGGATTATTGAATGCAGGCCCTTGAATGTGCTATGCATGTCTTCTACTCCTGAACTACACTTTGGGGCCTGCAAACAGGAGGGCTTTTGTTTGTTTTACTGGATCTAAACTGCTCTGAAGCGAACCAAGCTTTGGGGACTACAGCACACAATAACTAGAGACTCCAAATAAGCAAAGATATCTGCATGGATATGGAAGGGAAAAAATGATGGATTGGCATCAGAGGAACATGCTCAGAGTACATTGTAGACATAAGACGATGCTCTCATGAAACCCACAATAGATGTGCACCGATAAAAATATCTCTAAGATGGACAGTCAGAGCCCTTGGACTTGTACAGCAGCGCTTCATCTCTCTGATTGTTCCAGCACTTTCTGCTGTCCTTTTCTCATGAGGAAAAAGGGTTGGAGCCCCCTTTCCTTATCTTTTCCAGGTAGACAGATCCAGCAGGCGCTCAGAGCGATGGGCAATTTAGTGTATATTTGGCTGAGTGTAAGGGGAACATATGATTTTGTGGTCAGTTTATTTTCAACTCATTCGTTCTCAGGGGTCCAGAGCTTTCGCCTCATTGATTTTCTGTGCTCATTGACTTGAAGGCTGCTGTGTACAGGAGCTTGCCTCATGTCCTCTCCAGCCATCTTTTCCCTGCCTTGGCAACTCTCTGCTTTCAGCTTCAACTAGTTCAAGCTCATTTCAGTGGCATACCTCCTCAACATGACACTTGCCTTCTCAGCAGACCAGTAGGTGAGCTGTGAACTCTACAGTCTTCTTCTGCTATCTGTGGAGAAATCGGAAAGATCTTACAGATTATTCTAGCCTAGCTCCTCCATTAAACACGTAGACACGGAAGGCTAGTGGGGATAAAGATTTTGCCTAAGTCATGTCACACAGCTAGAATAAAGAGCAGAGGTAGAAAAGAAGGAAGCAAGGAAGGAAAGCAGGAAGGAAGGAAGGAAGGAAGGAAGGAAGGAAGGAAGGAGAGAGGAGGCAGATGAAGAGAAAAGGAAAGAGAAGAGAAAAGGATGGGAGGAGAAGCAGTGAGAAGAGGCTAAACTGTATCAGTTAGGGTGCTGCTGGCTGTAAGTAACAACATTCAATCCAAAATGGCTTTAAAAAAAAATAATTGCATCTATCATTGCACACAGCAGGAAGCCCTGAGTCAGGCAGCCTCGTGGTTTAATGTGATTAGGACCTGGCTCCACTTCTCCAGGACCCCTTACTCAAGCCATCTGCACATGTCAGCTCTCTGCTCACGGTTCTTCGATGGCCACCCACAGCAGCAGGTGGAACATGCTTCTTTGGCTACAAGGATAGAGAGCAGAGAGGGAACTCCTCCCCCAGCTGATTTGGTCAATTTAGATCCAATGCATAACCCAAACTAGTAACAGTGGCTAGAACAGGCCTGTGTTTCTAAGCCAACCCCCGGCAAACCGTGCAGTTCTCAGAGGGCTGGCATTATGTATCCTATGTATCCGGGAGATGGGGATGGGATCAATATTCCGTGTGTCACCTGGGTTTAATGGGGGGAAGAGGTTGGTCAGGATTCCATTGGGGAGAAGGAAGGAGGAGTGAGTCACTCTATCGCAGGGACCATTGGCACAAAGCCACATGCAGGAGAGGGCAGATGACATGCTTTATTTCTGCTTATCGGGGCCTGGCCACCTGTGGGATTAACATGTGTTAATCCCACTTGCCCATGCTGTAGAAGGAAGGAGAGAACCAGTCCAGCCTTTCCAGCCTGTGGCAATTCTACTTCACACCGAGAGTGGCCAGGGAAGATGAGGACGCTCCCAGATCCAACCTGAATGTCCGAGGCATGAGCTGGGTGGAAACTTTTGAGTAGGAACCATTGAGTAGGAACCTGGAAGGACATTTTTGGGCTAGCGTAGACCCAAAGGAAGATTAAAGACTTCACCTGGAAATTCTTGCCTTGAATTAACCAAAATCTGCCATTGCCGAGATTCTGTCTTCCTCAAGGGGGAGTTGGCAAGATACGCCACCCATTAGAGTAATGACAAGACTCCCAGTCTACCTGGTGCTTGCTGTTTTCTTGGGCTGTGCCCTTCCTCTTCATTCTGAAGGCTTTATTTAGCACCTTGCCCGAAGGCTATAGTCTCAAGGCAGAATTCCCTTTCTGCTGGGAGGCATTGTTTCGACTTTAGGTCATTGCTAGAACTTTTTAGCTATTCTAAACACTACAATTGTGTATTTACACTGCACTGTGCTGCATTGTCTCATCCGTCCCCTGCCCCACTGGCTGCGTTTGGTGGGGAATTCTTTGAGCATTTCGGAGGACCCTGTAGTTAGATAACACCCCAGCTCTCAGGGATCCTTTTTAAAGCGCTGCCATCTCCACATTAATCATCCAGTTTCGGAGGCACAGACAAAAGCTTCCCAGCTTCTCTGCTGGGTCCGGGAGGGGCTGTTTCTAGGAGTGCTCCTCCAGTCTGGAGAGGCAGCTTCGGCTGAGTTGTGGGGGCGGTGTGGAAAAGCTTTTGGCTCCTGAATTACAATAAGGATTTGAATCAAGAGAGCCCACAAAGATTCTGCCCATAAAGCTGTTCCACTCTCAGTTTCTTTTCTGGGAAGTGAGGCCCCAAGTATTAATGTTTTACCCCCCACAGAATGCATTTTGCAAGTGGACTGCAAGAGGAGGGGAGACTTGGAAAGTTCTCTCCCGCCACCCCACATCCTACACTGCCCCCCCAACACATAACTGACTTAAGTTCTCAGCAGTTTGAGGAGTGTGTGCTGAGTCCCCGTGATGCTGTTTTCTTTTTAATTTTTTAAAAATATTTTAACTTGTGTGTGTGTGTTGTATGCACACACATGCATGAGCACACATAGGCGTGCATACGTGATATCCCTGAAGCTGAGGTTAAAGGTGGCTGTGAGCTGCCCAGTGCAGAGGCTGGGGACAGAGCTCTGGCCCTCTGGGAAATCAGTAAGCGATCCTCACTCCTGGTCCTCCTCTCTGCAGCTCTGCCCTGCTCCATGGCCTCAGGCTTGTCAGATGAACCTGCTTACTTCCTTTGCCCCTGTCTTCATGTCAACATACTCTGTCTCCTCAGTTCCTTCCATCTAGCCCCAGGTCCTAGACTCAGCCCTGATGATGAAAAGATGTCCATAGACTCAGCGGTATTGAGTAAGTGAAACCAAAGGCCTCTGTAGCCTGATGCCACACAGTGCCATGTCTGCTAACCTTTCAGCACCCAATGTCCTTCGTTGTCCTGCAGCTCCACAGTGACGCTGACTTCCTGCATGCCCTCCAGTCACTACATCCTGAGACTGACCCTGTGCCTCTCCACCCACCCATGGCCACTGGCCTGGCCTGCCACCTCTTCCCTTAATAGCTTCGACTAAGCCGTGTCCTGCCCTGAGCCTCAGCCTGCTGGATGGGTCTCTTCACACCACTGTGGTGACTTCTGCTAGCCTGCCCCTTGGGGCTCATTCATGTGTCTCCTCCCACCTAGTCATGGTCTCAGGGTCTGCTGGTTTATCGTCCCTGAGGGTATGTCTGGGTTTGTACCATATTGACGGCTTTCTGCATCCTGCCTAAAAGGCTAGGCCCTTTTGTACAGTCTCTCAAGCCAATGGTTAAAAGATGAGAGCTGTTGGCACCTGGCCAGTATAGTGTGCTACAAGGAATCCAAACATCCCACCAAGCCTTGTCAGGGCACCCAACATAGAATGCATTATATAAGTAGTCTCATTATGTTTTGAAAATATGTGTAGATGCTTCTGTATTTAATTTAATTAGAGAGGCCTCTATTTAAAAGCATGACTGAATTCATGGCAGCTTTTTGTCACTGTGAATCTTCTCCATTGATCAACGGGTGCCAAAAATATGAGCCTAACATAGACAGTGTGGAAGCCTGAGGCGGGCTGTGTTTGTAGTCATTTTCCTCACTCGCCACCCTCACTGCTGACTTCCTTGGGTTGCAGTGCAGAGCTCCCAAGAACCTGTTTGTTCTGGATGGGAGAGATGGCTCAGTGGATGAAAGTGCTTGCCACGCAAACCTGATGACCTGATTCAATCTCCAGATCTCACAGCAGAAAGAGACAGTTGGCTCTGACTTCCACATGCATGCCATGGTGGCACACCCATGAACACACACACACACACACACACACACACACACACACACACACACACCTTTCTACATTAAAGGCAAATATTGCTGGGAAAATTTCCAGCCTGCTACAATTGGCAGGGTTGTCAAGGGGAACTGAACAATTGCCACAGCGCCCTATAGAAGTTGTCCTGTCCTGATTTAGGATGCATATCACAGCTGACTCCTGGTGTGATTTCCAGGGAGACACAACAGTCCCTTCCTTGAGCCGCTACTGACTGGAAGTATCCCTGCAAAGGCTTCTGCTCGGATCCCTGGTCTCTGGCTGGTGGTACTGTTGAGCAGGACCTTTGAAGGCAGCAGGAGGACTTGTCACTGGCATGTCCATGTAGGGGTACTGAGTTCCCAGCACCTTCCTCTCTCCACTTTTGCCTCCTCAGTCCTGTGAGGTGGGTAGATCTCTTATCATGATATCCTGTGCCAACACAGGCCCAAAGAAAGAGGACCCCAGAGCCTCAGAGCACGCTCTGTGATAATCCATTTCTTCCTTTTAGTTAGTTGATCCTCTTATGTCACAGTCACCAAAAGTCTGACGTAACAGATGGACCTCCTATTGAGTGTTCATATCATTAAAGAATAATGGAGGAGAGGGGTCCTAGAGATTTGTGTCACATATGAGGAACCTGCCTTGTTCTAACTAACCTGAGATGCAAACTGCAGCCCCTAAGTTGTCCTGAGTGAGCATCTGCCTAAATATCCCACTGTGTGGGGATGAGGAGAAGGAAAATGATGCCAGTTGCTGTCATGGCAATAAGTTCTCCCCTAGATGCCAGTGAAGGGGCCTACCCAGAGCTAGAGACTGTGTTCTGTGCTATGGGTTTCCATACAGTAAAGACAGTCCTGGCACACCTCTGCGCAGCCTGTGGTTTGAAGAAAAGTACAGGGGAGAGGAGTAAATAAATACATATGTAATTACATGTTCTGAGAAGAAAGTACAGTGTGCACATGGAAAGGCAGAAGAGTCCTTTCAGAGAGCATAGGAAGAGTGCTTATCAGGAAGTGGTATTTAATACTTAGCTGTGAGGGAAGGCACCAACCCATGCCTGAGTGGGGGGTGAGAGTGGTTCGCTCTGAGGGAAAACTGAGTTCAAATATCCTGGGGTAGGAAAGCTCTTTGTTCCGTGAGAACGTTAATTACCTTGTGTGAGAGGAGGTTGGAGGAGTTGCCTCTTCCTGGTGTTAGGCAGTGGTGGGAGAACTGCCCACATGGAGGTGGATTAATCGAGTAACCGAAGTTAACTAGTAATCACTAGCTTAGTCAAAAGTTATTATATCAAACGTAGGTACAGATCACCAGGGGTCTTGCTAAACAGGCTGACCTTGAACTCTGCTGCCACATTTTCTATTAATACTTCCGGTACTGCTGTGCTTTTTTCTCCCCCCTACCAAATGGAATTCTATTCTGCATCATGACACATGCCTTTAAAACCATAAGAGAGCTGTATTCTCAGTGGGAGAGAAAGGCTAGCAAGAGGATATCCCAGGAGAACAAAGCAGAGAGTCCAGGCAAAGACAAGGCCCTTATCAGCACAATCCCAGTTTCTAGTCAAGAAAACCAAATCACGATCAGAGACTGGTCTTAATGTGAGATAAGCAGGCAGGAGACAGAGAGGACCACTGAAGGGTTGAAGGGTTGAGGGATGGGGACTGGGAAGAGCTGAAGGGATCAGCTTGGAGGGCCCATGTTGTTATTCTGAAAAGAACTGTAATTGCATAGGACTCTTATTCAAGACCAGAGTCAGACACTGGAAAGTGCATCTATTCATGCAAATATATGAACCCTGTGACACAGTGACCAAATACAAAATTGTCAAGGATCTGTCTAGAGTCTTACATTTTGCTAGACAGGGAAGTGACCCTAAGTCTTAAACTACTTCCTAAGTCTCTTTGTGTGCCTATGACTCTGTCCTCTGTGTGTGCAGGATCCCTTAATCAAGGCCATACAACAGAGACAGAAAGGTAGAAGTTGTGTTCTGTAGTGAGCCCCTGCTGTGGTGACAGGGAGACACTGAAAAGAAGAATCAGGCTGGGCAGAGCTATGCAGACAGGCTACCAAGTCTGAACCGGGATGCGTGCGGGAAAGGGATAAGGAGAGAGCTGTGTGTCCTGTGCCTCAGCCTGCTTACCTCAGCAGTTCGCTTGGCTGCCTCTGTAGAAAGAAAACCCCTATACTTGTAGGCCATGCCCTATGATAGGTACAACTTAGGCTTCACAAAGTACAATGCTTGGAAAGTTCATCAGGTAGAGAGATAAATAAGTAAGACTTTTCACCTCTAGTCAGGCTTCATCTAAAAAGAGCAAATAGTAGGAACCTCCCAAACAGCTTACACCATGAAGAAAGGTTTCCACAGCCCTGCCTATGCACGCCCCAGCACCCTCTGCTGCCCCCAAGAGTTAAACAGCCCCTAGCCTTCCCTGCTTATGACTGGAATTTGCTGTTAGAGCCATGATTTTTCTAAGTAGACCTCCAAACTCTAACTTCATCCTTTCCTCTGGAAACATTGCCCCCCAAGTCATATCAGTCTGTTGATAACTTGTGTAAGACAATTGCTTTCAGGAAAACCCTCAACGCAGTGAAGGATCCCTACTGGGAAGGTAGGCCTCGAGCACTGACTTTTCTAGGAAAAAAAAAAAAAGTGCCTACTGAGCATGTGCTATGCACAGACACAGAAGAGGACCCTGAGGGTACCGGGACAAGTCAGTGAAGGCTTCTGCATGGAGGCGGCCTTCACCAAGTTGGAAGGGTAGACTTGGCGATCCATACAGCATCTTTAGGGCATCTGGGAAGAGCATTATGGGAAGAAGGCAGGGAATGAGTGTTAAATGTCGAGACTCTCAAAGGCAACCAGCAGCTCATCTCTCCCTTCTGCTCACAGAAGAGAGTCCATCACAGAGCAGGCTGTCAGGAGGTGTGCAGTGCAGTGCTTTGCACTTTGCCCTAGGTCAGATTTCTGAGGTCCCTTTTCAGTTTGGTGTCGCCCTAATTTAATTAATTACTTTACTTTCTGTGTCTGTTGTGTTTTGAGAATAAGACTTGTGTGTTCCTCCTGGTTTATTTTGAGACTAAGACTCACGTGAGAGCTTAGACCCAATACCGCATGCTCACACAGACACAAACCCCATAATGTTTTTAGCCACAGAATAAGAAATGAATAATTTTGTATATCAAATACATCTTGGGAGTAACTTAAACACAGAGTGGAAATCATAATTTTTTTTCTTACCACTTAAAATACCATTTAAAGCACAAACCACAAGTGAGTAGTGGGGTATGGTGGCCAGTACTTATATAATCCCAGAACTTTGGAGGCTGAGACAGGAGAATGGCTGTGAGTTTGAGGTCAGTCTGGGCTACTTAGTGAGTTTCAGGCCGGTGGAACCTATCTGTAAAATCAAACAGGACCAGTGAGATGGTTCAAAGAGTAAAGATACATGCCTCACAAGTCTGGTGAACTGAGTTTGATCTTTGGGATTCATATAAAAGTGGAAAGGCAGGCCTCACATGTGTCCTTGACTGCCACATGCATGAAGTAGCAGTGTGTGCCTGCGCTCACATATGTACATCACACAAATAATAATAATAAATTTTAAATTATAACTAATCAAAACAAGGACTAGCAAATTATTAGCTTAATTTCCCTCTACTAGAGCATATACAAAACTCCCAGCCATCTTGGGTTTGACCAAGGCACACCTTATCACACATGCGCTGTCCTTATGGTGTTCAATAGGGATTATCTCCTTGCTCTTAATTGAGAAGGACCTAGATTGAAATCACATCACAGAAGCATCGCTGAATGGTAGAAAAGTGACTCCAATTTACTCCTGAATCCTAATTTAGTGAAGAGCAGTGAGGCTGGCTTTGAGGAAGCTGAAGATGTAGCAGTCAGCTTTTTCCTCCTGTACTAAAATAGCCAAGACAATCAGATTATAGGTTATTATGAATCACAGATTCAGAGGGTTTAGTTTATGGCTATATGGATTCATTGCTTTGAATCTGTGGCAAGAAAGCACATTGTACGTGTACTTTTTTTTTTTTTTTTTGCTACTTTATTGGGTTCTTATATTTACCATCCCCCCAACCCTTTTTCCACCCTAATTCAATACTAGGTATGAGAGAAAAAATGTTAGAGAGGAAAGATGGCATAGACCTCTTTAGACTACTTCGTGCTGATCAGGGGCATTGGGCTTCTAGGGGCAAGTCCAAGCTTCATCATCAGAATATCCAGCAATCCAGGAAACCAACAATAGCAAATGCAGCAGGGGCAATCAGCAGCAGCAAAGAGCAGCAGCTGCCACAGGCCCTCTCAAGGCTCTCCCATTTATACCTTCTCCAGAATCCTCAGAATTAAACTATCTGCAGCTGGCAAAAATCACAACCCTCCCGGAGCATGAGGCAATCATAGTTAATGGCTGAGAACAATCTGAAGCAGCCCCATATCCCACACCTGGGGTTAAAACAAAAGCATATTCATAGAATGTAATTGGGTTTTCTTTTTTTTTTTTTTTTAAATAATCCAAAATTCTCACTACAGCACATTATGAGTGGGATGTAAGATATGAGGAGGGAAAGCCTGGGGTCTCACAGACAACTTGAGACCTCACGCTAGTCCCCACTCTTAGGGTCTTTCCTACCTCCCAAAAGCGCCATGCTGACGTGCAAGCCTTTAGCACATGGGGCTGCACGAGAAACTCAAACTCCAAGCTCGTGCACCTTCAGTTTGGTTGTTTAAGCGTCTACTGTGGGGCCACTGCTCAGCACAAGGACAGCTGCTAAGTTGCGAACATCTGAGTGATCTTAGCTCTGACCGTATATGCTCTGTTTCCACAGTGAGGGTCCTAATCACCTGAAAAAGGCAGGGAATCATTTCTGTTTCCACCTTTGTATCTGCACAGTTCTCTAACCCAGTGCCATCCCATGCTGTTTCTAGCTCTGTTAGGCTTCGCCAATCCTGACATATTTGATTTGCTCATCAAACGTTTCAAATGGGGCTTGGTGGCACACGATGGTTCTGTCCTTAGAGCTGAAGGAGCTTGAAATAAAATTAAGCGACGCTGCTAACATTTTCACACACGCGCAGAGTTTTTAATGTTCAAGGATATGTCTGAAAGTCATAAGCGTGTGTATTTTCATGTAAATTTAAGACTTAAAAAAAGAAGTTGTCAGAATCAAAATGGAGTTGTTCGTGTTAAATCCTAGTACAGAACCAAACTGTGGCAGGTTGTAAAGGGCAGATCTCACATGCTCGTGTCTGTCAGGGAGAACTATCATGGAAGATTTTGGGAGGATCTCAGCCTTGCACAGAAAACACACCTGAAGTCACCAGCCTTGGGCTAATGTTGTCCTTTTTACTGATCCTTGTATCCCAGAGTTATTGAACCTATGCAGCCTTCCTCATACTGTCTTTCAAAGCTTACCTTCTTTCTAATTCTCAGTTTACCATGGTAGTTGTGTTCCCATTGTGACACTTCGCTACTCCTGAGTAAGCTCATTAATCCCTGGAGACTCTGTGTGTCTCCACATCAGGTGGAGTGTCCGGAGCACAGTGTTCGCCTTTGGAAGGTTTATAGATATATATTCTCATTTTCAGTCATGCAGGTTGGATCATAAGTAATTCCTGGTCTTAGGATACACAGAATCCCAGGCTGATACCAACAACCAAAAGCTATAGCTGGGGCCTAAGTGGAAAAGGTCTAAGGAACGTGCCGGGGAAGATGGCACAGTGGTCTTGTTACCCACCTGGGAACTCTAGCAGCCAACACTGCATGGCTGTGTTGTTGACAACTTAGAGACTGCCAACAGAAGGCATCATCTGGTCACTCTGAGATTCCAGCAAAAGGTCTGAGTTCAACTAAACGATGATACAAAACATTACTTGGGCTATCTTCCACAAACACAGCACTGTTTGAACACCTCTCTAAAGGACATGGTGACATTTGGTTTTTTTGTTTGTTTGCTTGTCACAGGATGTTGTTAGCTCTTACCCAGAGGTGAATAGGAAATGGCTATCTAGGGATCAAAGATAGACCAAGAGAATTAGGTTCTAGAACTGCAAAATTCCAGTGTCTTCACAATCATTGACTTTCTGATCAGTTAATTGCCCTATTAGAATATCCAATGTAGGTGTGGATTTTCTTCCTGGGAACTTCAGTTAACAATTCTTTGTGTGTACGGAGATGGTAATATTCGTATGACCAACAGATGAGGTTGCCAATGTCTGAGGGTAACTAGGTCAGAAGTACTGGCTGCCTCTGGATAAAGGGGTCACTGTCTTGTACATCTTCAAGAACCCTCTGGGCCACACACATTTGCCATGGTCTACAGGATAGACAACAGAGGTGCTATGTATTCCTTTTAACATGATTTTGAAACATTTTGCTTGGTGGGAAAAAAAAAAAAAGCTTATTTGTTGTTCATCCAAACCCTATGGATCCCTAGTTAGCATACCAGGAGGAGTTTGGGTGCCACTGTGTATTTGTGATCACACTAAATACCAGCACCATGACCCATCTCCTTAGCAGGCTTCTGTCTGTGTCATCACTCACTGCAGCCTTTGTTCTGATGGATCTGGAGTTACAGCAAGGTTAACAGTGAGGCAAATTCCTACAGGAGCAGATGGCGTAATCTCAGGAGCTAACGTTCACTCTCTGGCTCTGGCTTTTGTGACTCAGTTCAATTTGAATGGATTGAGATGAGGCAAGAAATGAGTCTGGAAACAGAAGCCCAGACAGGAAATGTTAACCCCATTTCTTCCAAACCTTTTAACATTCTATTTAAACAAACAAACAAACAAACAAACAACAAACAGAAACAAAAAACAAAAACCTTCCTGTTTAAACCCCAAAATTCAGTGTCCAAAGACTGCTGTTTTTCCTCCTGTGTTAAACCCCAAAATTCAGTGTCCGAAGACCGCTGTTTTTCCTTGTGGTACTGGGAGTGCACACAGGCAACTATTGTCCTGCCGATCTCCACCCCAGCTAGGAGATTGCCTTCGAGAGGAGGAAAGAGTACAGACTGGCCTTAGAAAAAGGACTTTTCAGGGTTAGAGCATGACTTCTGGGGACGAGGAGAGGAGGTAAAAGTGCTTACTGCTCTTGCAGGGGACCCGGATTTGGTGCTCAGCCCCCACATAATGACTCACCACTTCTGTAACTCCAATTCCAGGGACCCCGACACCTTTCCCCCTCAGGCTCCTGCATGCGTACAGTGCACACAAATGTACAAATACTCATACAACGAATGAATGAGTGAATAAGTAAATCTTATAGAAATAGATCTATCTTAAAAGCAGGGTGGCTTTTCAGCCTTTGCAGTACATCAGAACAGCCTGTAAACACAGATCCCTGAAGGCTGTCGGGGAGCCCAGGGGTGTTATATCTGTGAGCATATGTGAGCGTGAGCCTCAGTTATTTCCCAGCACTAAAACAAACAAACAATTCCAGCAACCGCCCACCCTAGTACCTGGCCTTTTCCCTAAGAGATTTCCCATTCAATTGACCTGTTCCTATTTTTACCAAGATGTTTTTGGTATTAGGGATTACACCTAGAGCTTCATGCATGCTAAGCATGCCCTTTGCTATTGAGTCATACTCCATCCTGACCTTCTATATCTTAAAAGCAACTCTAACAAGCCACCAAGCACTGAAGTGTCAGGTGGTGGAGGAAAACAAACAAGACAAAACAAAACAAAACAAAACTCAGAAGTATAAAGTACAAGAGATATGCTACAGCCCATGTGTCGAATTTATACTTAGCATGCTAGAGGCTCAAATTCTCAGCACCACATACATAAACAATACTTTAAGACGTTAAATGAGACCTTAATTTTATGGCAAATGTCTTTATAAATTTAGGCCAGGCCGCTGTTGATGGGCCATGTGCTCTTTTTCCAAAGCTAAATGACACTTCTTGGTGCCACTTATTTTTCTAAATTAATCACGCCTTTGTTTCCCTTCTATTAACTTTGGTCCTTTGGAGCTCATCCCTTACATGGGCCGTGTCTGCACTGTGTACTAACAGTCAGAAAAGCAAGCTGTTGGGTCAGTGCTTAATTCCAGACTTGTCCAACTTCTTTTCTCATGATCATTAAAATTAAAATATGGAAGTGAGATTCAAGATGACAGCATCATCGCTTTGATTTGCTGTTGTAACTTATGAAATTTAGTTGGTATGACCTAGAAAAGTTAAATTCATTATGGACCATCCAAGAATCTTAATAACAGGGCTGGAGAGACGGCTCAGTGGTTAAGATCGCATACAGCTTTTGCAAAGGAATCGGTCCCAGTTCCCAGCACCCACAACCTCCTGAAAGTCAGGTTCCACAGGATCTGACTCTCCCTTCTGTCTTCCAAAGGACCTGCGTGTGGTTCATATATGCACACAGACACATAGACATACACACACATCTTTAAAAGAGTCCTAACGACGATGACGATGGTGATGATGATGATGGTGACGATGATGGTGAATGCAGCATTCACTGTCAGATCCCATTTTGAGAGCTTTCAGTCTCTTAGGTGGGAGTATTCTCAACCCCCTTTCACAGAAGAGGAAACCAAGGCTCAGACAGGTCAGTTGCTTGGTTTCTGGAGACAGAATTTTGATAGATAGCCAGGCTGGCCTTGAATTTGTGATCCTCCTGCTTCAGCCTCCAAAGTACTTGGATTACAAATGTGGACCACCAAACCTGGGTCAAAGATACTGTTTTTAATTAATTTGTTTTTTAGGGTTCCAAACTGTTTCTCAAGACAGCATGGAACTCAGTGTGAAGCTCTAGCTGACCTTAAACACAGTAGCTTCCTGCCTCAGCCTCTGAGTGCTGGGATTACAGGTGTGAACCACCACACCTGGCTGGCAGGCTGGTTTTAGACTTGGTTTTACTATTAACTAAATGGGCAAAACTCCCTCAGGTTCACAGTCTTATGGTTAGATTAGTGAAATCTTCTCGGCTGCCTGCAGCTCAAGGGTTCAGCAAATTTGTGAGTCATTAATTCCCAATGCTGTCTGATCTTCTTGAAAACACATGTATTCCTGCCTGTTGATTGTGCTGATGGGGTGCAGTGGCTTATTCTTTCCTATGCTCGTACTCTTTCATCAACTATCAACCTTGGTCCTGTCTCTCCAAACTCTTCTACATTTGGACATACTTCTCTTCTAGATGTAGCTACTTGTCTGCATGAAGCCATCCCAGAGCTGAGGCCTGTCACTTAGGAGTCAAGTACAAGTCTCAGAACATTAGTGCATCAAGACTTGACATTCCCTGAGAACACCGCTCTACAGAAATGAGTGAGAAAATAATGAACATGATAACAAAAGCAACCAAAGTACCTGCTGGGTACGGTACCCCAGGGAGAATCATTGCCTCCTTCCATGCTCTCTTTTAAAATTTCATTTTTTTAAAACAAGATGTTTTTGTGTGGATGGTTGTTTTGCCTATGTGTGTGCATATGCACTACATGAATGCCTGGTGCTCTCAGAAGTCAGAAGAGGAACTGTAGTTACAGATAATTTCGAGCCACCATGGGGGTGTGGGGAAACCCAGGCCCTCTTCAGGAACAAGTGTTCGTATGCACTGAGCTATCTCTCCAGCCTCTTCTTCATGTCATCTTAATGTAGTGGTTCTCAACCTTCCTAACACCATGACCCTCTAATACAGTTCCTCATGTTGTGGTGACCCCTCCCAACCATAAAATCATTTTGTTGCTATGTCATGACTGTAATTCTGCTATTATGAATCATAATGTAAATATCTGATATGCAACCTCTGTGGGGTCACAACCCCCAGGGTTGAGAACCACTGTCTTAATGGCTATTAAGCAGATTGGATGCTGCCCCGCTCCAGTGAAGGGAAAAACACAGCATGCTAAACCAAGACACCTGCTAATGAAGCAAGGAAAAGGCCAGAGTCCAGTTCTACTTCCAGATTTGGAAGTGTAGACTAGACTCCGAGATTGGAACAACAGGAAGACAAATACTCAAGAAACCTGTGAGGACTGTGGGTCTCTGTGGACTCCAAACAGCCAGGGAACAATGGGCAGCATTCTCCTCCCTGGTGACTTACTAATTCCGGAGAAGACACACACACACACACACACTGGACATGCTAAATGTAACAATAGCAGGTTTCTAAAGCACTCAGGTCTTGCCCATTGCGACCTTGGAATGTGTGGTTTTGTATTCTGTATGTGCAAATCCTTGGGGGTCTCAGGTGTTTGTATTAAGAAACTGCGTCGAAAAGGCCAGAGAGATGTTTGGAAGTGTTCTCCGCTGTGTATGCCCACCTGACAGTTCTAACACTCAGTCTATTTTACAGGAAGCCATGAAGTGTGTGGACTCCTCCAACTATTCAAGTGACTCACATCAATGAAGGCGGTAAATATGTTGGGCCAAAGCACCATCGGAAACATCTTTGTCAGCAGGGAGCAGAAGTTGTATTAATTAAAATGTACCAAGAAGGTACAGGGTGCACTCCCGACGAGTCACAAGACTATTTTAATCCTAATTAAGATGTTCCTTCCTGGCATCTCACAACACAGAAAATGAGAATTAAAAAGTTGTTGACATTTCTTGAAGTGGGGTCAGCAAACTCAGATTGGATCCCTCTAGCTCAGTACTGGGCATATTTTGTGAAGAAGCTATCTTTTTTTAATAAATTGACATTTATCCAGTCTCCTGCCTGTGTTCATAAAAGGTTAGGGGAGGGTTCAGAAGCAGGTCAGACTCAGGTGGGAGGAATGGAGGACTATGCTGAGAAATAGCCACGGGCCTTATAAAGAAAAAGTATGTTGAATGGAGAGTGTTGTCCTCAACCAGGGATATTCAGGGACCACTGCCCTGTGGGACCTCAGTATACAGGCCCCGGTCTGGGAAGGTATAACTAGAAATTCACCATCATATCTACGTGAGTTTTTCAGTGATGGATGCACTTTCACCCTTAGATTTCCTGTACGGAATCTGAAAACCCCCAAAAAGCTGTTGAGACGTATTCTGAATGTACATCATAACGTACGGCAGATCTGTAGCTCTGATTGTGAGCTGACATTCTACCTAGTGTCAAGAATTTCAGAGTCAACAGTTTGAAGCCTTAGCTTATGGGTGCAATTTCCTTCATCTGAGTGGTTCAGTTAGATTTTCCACGGTCAGCAGAGGAGAGGTGGCTTCATGTTCCTTGGGCATTCCCTCCCACATTCTTAGCAGGCCACCATTTTTAAATGTCAACAAGCTCGACCCCTCCACCCGAGAATGATGGGAGAAAAAAGAACTGGGGGCAAATCCATTAGATTAAGCATTGGGGCTCCTTAAAAGGGCCCCCTAAGTGAGAAAAAGGAAAACAAAATCAGGGTTTGGTTTGTGGCAATGTGGAGTATTGAGATTGTGGGCATGAAAATACTTTTCTTTTTTCCTTCCAATTTTAAAGCTGGAAGAGCATACGAATAAAAATGGCTTGTGTTGGCACCATTGGAAATGGCATTTGGGAGAGTAGAGAAGCTAGATTCCAGCCGGCGGACAAGACCCTGAGTTTGCAAGGGTGGTGGTCGCACCCTGCCATCCAGGCGCATCCTTGGCTAAGACTCTCCAAAGCAGAACTCAGAAAGGGGGAGGATGGGGGCCTATGACATAACCACTAATTTTCATGCAAAACTCTGTCCATTAAAAGGCCAATAAACAGGCAGCCTAATAGGACATTATGTGGGACATTACTCTAATCGGCTCATCATATTGATTTCTGAGCATTTTTAGTTTGTTTATAAGAACAAAGTTTATTCTCTTTTAATTACTTCAGAAATTTGATGCTGTGTTCCTCGGCCTTTTTCAGGGTATAGTTTTTCATTGCAGGAGAATCTCTACCACAGTTAATACTGAGCCAGTTCTGGCAAGTTGTTTTAACACGATCCAGATAACATTGACCAAGTTCATGTTGTCAGATGTAAAGTTGGGGGTTGCAAAAAAGATAGAGAGAGAGGGATGTGCTATTGTCGTAAGGGGATATTTGCCTGGATTCAATCTAAATACATCTCAAAAAATTGTAAAATAGAATCTACCAGCTAAAACTAATGAGCACAAAACTGCACTGATTTGGCCCAGGGTGGACAAATAGAACATCTGGCATATTTGGCACCAATGACACAGCTGGCATTGTTGGAAACGGTTCTGCAGAAGGTACAGATGCAGAAATGGGAGAATTGGTACAAACAGTGCAGATGGAACAGTTGGAACAGATGACAGTGGGCAGAGCTGGCGATGCTGGCACAGGTGTCATAACCTCAACAGCTGGCACAAGTTGTGACAATCCTGGGATTTCTGAGTGCAAGGCACATGTTCATGTTGGCTTGAGCTACAGCGAGATAAGAGCATTTTATAATTAGTAAATGTGCCATTTAAAAAAGAACTTTTCTCCCCTCCATCCTTAAGGACGTCCACCTCCAACTGTTAAAGCTTGGAATGCAGAGCATTTTTGCAAATTAGAATTTCCCCGAGAAAGCCATAATTGATAAATACAGATTTCATAGAAGAGGCAATTAGATTTTTTTGTTGTTGTTGTCCTGGTACTGATGAAATTCATGAATGGAATTTCTTCATAGGAGATTTGTGGGAAATAAAGGTCAGATTTTTGGAAGTGAAAGTGAGCTTTGCATTTAAGTGAAATATATTTGTTATCAATTTAGAGGGTTATTTGTTTCTGAAGTAGAATGAGTGTTTCCCATTTGTATGCAATTTCCTGTAGAATCACACTTGAAGATGGGGTACAAAATTGGAAACCTGTCTACAGAACAGGTTGGAAAAAGAAAAAAAAATTAAAAAGCAAAAACGCTGGAATACAAAATATGGAGAAATGATGATTTGACACTCTCAAATACCAGTGGGACTTGGCTCTGATTTCATTTTAAAATGCTATAATTTGGGGCTTGAATTAAGAATACAATATAGCATAATCTTTTGGGAAATAATCTTTTATATCAGATGAAAACTGAAGGAACAAAGAATCACATATTTCTTTTTTTTAAATTTATTTGTGTGTGTGTGTGTGTGCGCGCGCGCGTGTGCGTGCTTATGCCATAGACTGTTGTAGAGGTCAAAAGACACCCTTTCAGAGTTGTTTCTCTCCTTCTACTGGGTGGTTCTTGAGGATCAAATTCAGGTCGTCAGGCTTGGCAGCAAGGGCCTGTACCCACTGAGCCCTCTCAGGCTCCATGTTTTGCCTCAAATCCTTTTTATTATAATCCAAATCTGTTCTCTTCGTAGAAAGTTTTTTTTTTAATTGCCTAGTTATAAAATAATAAAAACCCAACAAGGGAGTAAATAATGGGTTTAAAAATTTTAAATGACGCTATCTTAAATGTAGTAGGTACTCCTTAATTTCATGTTGGATGAATGAACCTATGGTCTAAGTCAATACCAATCTTCAGAATTTTTAAAAAGCCACATCCACCCTCAGGAACAACTAGCATCCTGTGGGAAGAAAATGAAGCAGACGAGACGGTAGTCCTGCTCAAGGCCTCAGATTTTATAAGAGCCATTACAGCTCCCACTTAGCTCCGCTCAGTCCCTGATGGGCAACCACAGATGGGGACACTCACTGATGTCACCTCCTCTCTGTCCCCGAGTTAGCCTCGAGTTCTTCCAGCTCACCCGAACTAAAATCAGCTTCTGTCCATCACTGGTGCACCCCAACAATCCCAAGACCTTTTAGGAAAGAAAGCGTTACCATAAGGGTTAATTGTCTCTCGCTGGGTGTCGTGTTCCTGGCCATCAAAACCATGTGGTCTTGGTTTCCAGATGGCTCCGCATATTGTTACCTATACTAATAAAAAACACCGTCTAAAGTCATTTAAACATATCTGATTTCAATTTCCCCATCACTTCTGCTCTGTTCTAACCTCGTGCTGAACCCAGTGAAACTGCTCTTGGCTACACAGAGATTTAATTGTACTCATTTTTTTTAAAAAAATCTTTTGACTGAACTGACAAAAAAAAAAAAGTTTCTGCTCAGAACAGATAAAATACATTCATGTGCTGCCTGTATATTTTTGTGTATGGCAAAGAGCGATGAGGAGATGGGAGAAGAGGCAAGAGGGCTTGCTGTTCCCTCTGGGCACGAAGACGGTGACAGATGGGTCAGCGAACAGGAACAGGCTGGAAATGTCCATCTTCGTGTGATTGAAGCAGTGCTTTGTGGCTGAGGCCTGGATGAACACTGCTTCTAATCAATAAGTATCTTATGACAAATGATCGGTTCAAGTGTGACAAACAGGGGTGTCGCCGGGCTTTGGCATTTGAGGGGTGGGCAGAAGTTTTTCAGGAGGAGGAGTCTGGGGGTGAGCCATTCCTTTGAACCTCTGCCTTCTTTAGGAATTAAACGCAAATGAAACATGAAAGATGCAATCTGCTGCAGAGATTTGATTCCTCTGTCATTGTCCCTGCCACTGTCTATTTCTAAGCACATTGAACTTTCCAATTTATTGGCGTCTCATCTTATGTAAATGTCCTTTTCCTTCTGTTAGTTCCAAGACACGAGATGTGCTTTTGTTCCACCCTTCAAACAGTCGCTCCCTGTTATGCTCCTCTGCCCTCTCTAGAGGGTTTGGGGAGCTGTGTGTGCTTGGGTTTGCAGGGTGAGGTGTGAGTAGGGGTCCTTTTATGTGCAGCAGCTTTACTCCTTTGCACAAGGGAACTTGAGATACACGGTTTCCTGGGCATAAAAAGAAATCTGGTGTATTGGGGGAGATAGTGAATAAAATTAAGACTGCATAACCACCTACAATAAAACCATTAGCACAGCAAAACAAAGACCCAAGGGAAATTATATATGTATGAAATGTGTGTGTGTGTGTGTGTGTGTGTGTGTGTGTGTTTTAAAGCTTAAGGCACATTTCCATCCAGACATTATCTTTTACCTTCCCTGTGTTCTGCAGGTACATCACTCACTAAATCCAGATAGCACCAGTTCTGCTGGAGTAAAGCATGGTGTAGTGGCCTTTCCCAGGAAAGTGATGGTTCTCCCTCTCTTCATCTTCCATGGAAGGCTGCATGCTGACTAAGTGCACAGATTGGGGTTGGGATGTCACTTGGTGGTAGGGGACTTGAAGCTTAGGATTTACTTCCTGGCACTACATGCACACACAGAGAGGCAATGACATAGCTATCAAGGGGCTTGTTTTCTTTGGAAATAGGGAAGGAATCACGGGTAAAACTTAGGTGATTTTTTGTTTGTTGGTTTGAGATAGGGTTTCACGTAGTCCATGCTGGCCTTGGACTCACTAGGTAGCAGAGGATGACACTGAAGTCCTGCTCTATCTTCCAAGTGATAGGATCACAGGTGTGCACCACCAGGCCCAGCTCCAGCTGGGTCATATACAGCTGGTGTGTATTGTGTTATTCATAATTGGATGGCCTGGGGTTCCGGGCTGTGGTTACAGCCATGCACAAGTAAGACTGAGCCTTCTACCGAAAGGAAAAGAGGAAGGTAGAGCGTGCCATCACCTCTGTCCCTAGTGCTTTCTCCATTCCTGGACACTCTCCACATCTTTCACTAAACTGGGCAAAAATGTCATCATTTGGGGTATCATGACAGACCCCGACATCACCAGGTTCTACCAAGATGTCAACATCTTTTCTTAAGCTCAGAGAGCAGGAGGTGAGCTCTTATCATCTTGTGCCTTAGTCACTGTTCTATTGCTGTGAAGAGAATACCATGACCACAGGAACTCTTAGACAAGAAAACATTTAACTGGGGTTGGCTTACATGCAGAGGTTTAGTCCATTATCATCACAGCGGGAACCAGGGTAGCACACAGACAGACTTGGTGCTGGACAGGTACCTGAGAGTTCTCCATCTGATTCTGCAGGCAACAGGAAGAGGGAAAAACCATTGGGCCTGGCTTGAGCATCTGAAACTCCAAAGCCTACCCACAGTGACACACTTCCTCCAATAGGATCCCGCCTACTCCAACAAGGCCACACCTCCTAATGGTGCTACACTCTGTGGCTAATCATTCAAATCTATGAGTCTATGGAGACTGTTCTTACCCAAACCACTACAACCTGCTTGTTTTTTCATGCGAATCAGAATTGTTCAAAATTGACGTTGGTCGGGCTGTTGTTTCATTCCATCTTAGATTGCTCTTATTAATAATGGTGTATCAGACTATTCTCCAAAACCACTGTGCAAATATCTATAGGGAGTGTTGTGAACAAACAGTTTAAATGGAGCACACACATGTTAACTTTTTAAAAAAATGCTTCCGTGTGAAAATAAACTAAACATACAAAAGGAGTAGACAGTGCTTTGTGGCTCCCATACTCATCACCTGGCTGATAGTTAAGATTTTGTAAATTTGTTTCATTTCTCTTCCTGCCATCCCCTTTACACACACACACACACACACACACACACACACACACACACACACACACAC
>NW_026585587.1:3041154-3056547 GCF_907164565.1 Psammomys obesus
CACACACACACACACACACACACACACACACACACACACACACACACTTCTCTCTCCTACTTCCCTAGAGTATTTTAAGCCAAATTCCAAATGTCATTTTGCTCTGAAGGACTACAGTGTTCATTCCTAATGAGCAGAGGCAGCTTTTAAAAATTCTAAAATCAAACATTAGGAAGACAGTGTTTTGTTTTTGTTTTGTTTTGTTTTTTAACACCATCAAATTTCTAATCTGCCTTGAGAGTCACTTGCTTATCTCAAAGGTGTGACCATACAGCTGGTTTGTTCATATCAGGGCCCACCAAGGGTCAATATTTCTTGCATTTCTTCCTTTTTTGTTGTTGTTTTGGTTTTTTTGTTCTGCTTTGTTTTTATTTCATGAATTCATTGGGTGAACCAGGTCTTTTGTTCCTAAGTTTTTAGACTGTTTTGTTTTGAATGTGAAATGTCACCCCCCTCCCCCCCCAATGGCTGTTGTGTTTGAACTGTTTGCAGCTGGTAATGCTGGTTGGTAGGAAGAGGGAGCTTTTGGACATAGGGTCCAGCAGAGAGGTACAGGGTCACGGCATGGAGCTTCTGGTTTATAAGACCATTTTGAGTTCTCTCTTCTTTCTGGTCCACTGAGATTTCAGAGTCCACCTGCATATCCCCCTCGCCATGCTTTTCCCATGATGATGGACTGCATCCTCACAAACCATGGGCCAGAATAAATCCCTCTTCCCTTAGGTTGCTCTTGTCAAAACTGTAAGGAAAGTAACTATCAACAGCCTGGTCTGCCTATCCCACCCATTTCCTGTGGGGACGTTTCTGTGGGTACTTCCTGTCAACTGCTGTTTAGATCTGAGGCTGACCATGCTCAGGGCTGATGTTCAGATGAGAACATGCCGTGGTTAGCGCTTTGTGAGGAGTGGGCTACCTGATCCTCTCACTGTGGGGTGAGGTCGTGACCGTTCAGCTTCTTTCCACTCATTCTGATCTGGTCTCCGTCTCTCTGTACAGCCCCAAAGGAGTCCTTCAGTTGTAAATTTTAGTTTGATATCTATCTTATTAGCAAAGTGCCTGCTAGTTCAACTTCACTGTCAACTTGACTGGATTTGAAGTCCTCCAGGAGACACACCTCTGTATCCTTGCGGCGTCTCCAGGCCTGCCCCACATGTGGGAGACTAAATAAAATGGTGACAGGAGGGAGCCCGCTGAGCAAAACACCCCCTCAAACCCCACACACACCTGATTTTTTTTTTCATAGCGTGTTTTGTATGAAACTTCTATCACTTATGCATTGCTGGAGGCTAGGTATAAAAGCATGTTTTCCATGTTCGAAATCTCAGGCCATTTGCAGATTGGCCAGTGAGTGATAAGTTAGTTCACTGGAGGACTGTGCAGCCATTGCAGGGTTCAGGGTGAATATTTGTAGCCTGGTTAATGTCAGCTGTATTGCAAGCAAAGCAAGTTGATATGGAGCCCCTTTCCCAAGAGCTGGTGGTGGTGTCTGAGGAATCCTTGTGCCTCAGTGAACTGAATTAACCTTCCACTGTCTTATTTAATACTTAGTACTTCATCATTTGATTATTAAATGTTTTTTCATTTCAGTATATCAGCTATTAAATGACCCACTTTTTTTTGTTTGTTTTTACTTCGCATCATTGATAAAGAAGTGGAAACTAAAGCAAAATATTAAGAATTTAAATGGCAGACTAATTCCAAAATATAACTTCAGTTGAAATCTTGTGGGACTAAATTTGATTATTTGAAACAGATTACTGCTGAAAAAATTAAAAAGTATATGTAAGTAAGTATTTACTAGTAATTTTAATTTTTAAACCTATGATGATGTGGTTTTGCTGTTGAATATTAAGCCTAGATCCTCATAAATGCTAAGTAGAGATCTACTATCAAGTTAGACTATCAAGTTAGATGCCATCAAACATTTTCATATTTTATGTTCTTATTAATTTATTTGTTTGAAAAGTAAAGCATTAATATCACAGGATGGTTAATGAATACAAATTTGAATGTTTTCCAGTGGTTTTTGGTAGCAATTCTAGATGCTTTTGATGGTGATAGTTAAGGTTTTGTGAAATCCTAATTATGGGATATCTGACATCTACATGAAGCCTAGGGTTTTGTTTTCATTATCCCATTTGATCATTTCTGCAACCTGATTGGACAAAGACATGTGACAAATGCAAAAGTTGAGTGTGTGAGTGGGGTACCAGATACCATGCATAAGGTCACACAACCAAAGGAAAACAAGGCGGTCATCAGGCTCAGTGCTCAACCTCATCTGGGCAACTTTACCTACAAGACGTCCCAGAGCTGCAGCTGTACAAGACACAACGGAAGCGTCTGGTCGAAGCCTATTCCACCCGCTTGCGGTTCTGGGAAGCTCGGGTGCTGCAATGTTACAGCGTCCCGTGATCTATTTTCAGTTTACTTGATGGTGGACACACAGGGTTGACTTCAGTAATTCTTTTCTCCCTTGGGCATCTCTATACACATCTTTTTTTCTTCTCCCTTTTTCGTCCCTCACCAGAAAGGTGGAATTTTATGTGAGATTATTTTTTTTTCTTCTGCCTTCCTACTGAGAACAGAAAAAAAAAAAAAAGTTGCAGAGAGGCAAAGGCTTTTGTAAAATGTTCATAAGATCTTCTAACGTGAGTCTCTTCTCTAAAATATGAAAAGGCTTTTCCCGGCCTTCATTTTTTTACTGTGGTCTGTGCCTTTCTGCTTCATGATATTCTGGCAGCCTGTGCTGAGGTGCTGAGAACGATTTTTTTTTTTACCTCTACAAGTTTTAACATGAATTCTTTCACTGCCTTGTTCTCTTGCTCCTGTATTAAAAAAAAAAAAAGCCACTTAGAAATTACCCTAATTATATATACTGAAATGGAAATATACTTTTTTGTGATGTTTTCTTATCCTTACCACAAAACTATGCTCGTTAGACTTAGGAAAGGATGTATTTTCATTTATTAGCCTTCCATATTAGATACAGCATAGGTATATGGTGTTTTGAGACAACTGCTTGAGTGAATTCAGAGAAAGAACTTGGAATTGCTGAGGCTGAAGAAGAAAGAGGTGACAGGCACCCATGTCTTCCAGGTTCTGTGGCTTGTGGTCAGCAAAAAGATCTTCACATCTATTTTATTTACTTTCAAAAACAAAGTGAAATATGTTTCAATTATGACAACAAAAAAAATCCGAAAGAGAAAGAGATAAAAGGAAACAGCTTGCAAGCAATTGTTTAAATACCAGGGTGTGATTAAAAATAAGAGAAAAACAAACTCTGAGAGTCTTTAATCAAAACAAAACGCAGGAAAAGCAACCATTGGCCGGTGATTAGGAGTAGCCTGGGAGGGGGTTTGGAAAACCGGCTTTTTACCTTTCTCTGTCTTTCTTTTTAGCCTCCTCCTGCGTACTCCCTCAAGAGAGTTGAGATCTTTTTATCATCTGACTAGAACTGGGCCATTTCTTCTTTCCTCTTTGCCTCCTCAGCCTCCATCTTCGAAATGACAGACTGCATTCAGTAATTGCTGTCTTTTGTAATTGTTCTATCTCCAAATTGGCTGATTAGGGAAGAGACACAGCTGTCCATCAAAATGGTGTAAAGTGGCTGCAAAGACCATCCCTGGAGCTGGAGAAAGTTAATTGCATTTTCCCAGGCTATCCCAGGGGGCAAGGCGCTGGGAAGGGCCCCGGGAATCCCTGTTAATGCTGGTTGTCGTTGGTTGTGTTTTTTTCCTGAGCGTTTCTGTTTGTAACCTGGGGGGGGGGGGGGCGGGAAATGTAGTACACGGCATGTTAATTAGATTTGCAGATGAAATTAAATCAGAAAAGGCTTGGAAACACACCAGCGAATAAAGAGAAGTGCTACGTGGGATTTCTGAGGTTAAAAATACGGGAAGGATCAAATGAAGTGAGAATGAAATCAGACAGGTATAACTCCGGCGCCTTGGGGTGGGGGTGGGAGGGCGACAGCAGTGAGCGTCGAGAAAGGAAGGCCCGGGATACAGAGAGCGCGGTGAGGCAGAAGACAACAGATTAGACATGTTCGCAATATGCCGTGGACGCGAGTGCGGTCTGGGGCTGTATGTGCGGCAGAGGGAAACGCGGAGCGACGTAGTGCGTAGTGCGTTTGGCAAGGCCACCCCCGCACTGCTGTGCTCAGGTCTTCTTAGGAGCGGGTAGATAGGAAGAGAGAGAGTAACATCACCACAGGACAGCAGAGGCGCTCAACGGGTGATGGCCAGGGGGGACGGGCCATGAGGAAAACTGGCCACGTGACTCGGCTTGAAGGAGTCGCAAGAATGGTGCACTCATATTTAAGGGTATTCTGAAGGACTCTGAACCAACTTGTCACAGAGATGCTTACACATCCGTTTTGTTTTTTCAGGACTACTCAAGAATAGGTAAATTATGGAACCGGTACAGACATCCATCTACGGAGGACAGGTAATATGTGGTACACATACATATATATATACATATAATTTTTACATATGTATGTAATGGGTTCTTCAGCCATAAAGAAAGAAGTTACATCATTTGCACGAAAATGGATGGGACTGAAAATAAACATATTAAGTGAATTAAACCAATTACAAGAAGGCAAAAATCATAATGTTTCCCTCATTTGTACCCCTAGATTTTATGTAGATACACACAATCATACGTCATCACTACATTCGTGTGTGTGTGTGTGTGTGTGTGTGTGTGTGTGTGTGTGTGTACTTGGCCTGAAAATACAAGAAAAGGGCTTAAGGAGACTCATATGGGAAGGGAGGGAAGGGCACACGGGATGTGAGCAGGAATTTGGTTCACATACACCATAAAAATGTCTGAAAGCTTGAAAAGTAGGAGAGAGCTGGATTGGAGGTGCCCTGTATGTCTGGCTGAAGCTGCTCCCAGAAGCCATAAGGTTATTAACTCGGAGTCCCAGCGCCAGAGATGGGCTACCTCCTTAGGAGCTGTTGGCTGCTCAGACAGTAGAAACTATTTCCACGGCCGTTGGCTGCCAAGCCGAACTAGGTGGTGAGACCCCACTGCTGAAGACGACACTTGCTTCGGTCGCAGAACGTGCAGAAATAAAGCTGGAACTCATCTGGAAGCGTCTTCCCCGCTGGCTAGATTTCGCAGTGCCAGAAGGTGCTGTGCAGGCCGTCTGGGGAGAATTGTCAACAGCAATCTTACTCAGTTGTGAACCCCTGGTGCTAACAATACTGACTTGCCAGGTACAATGTGCCCACAGAGCTATGGTGGAAACTCGTGTCTGGTACTAATAAACCTGGTCAAAAACGTGGGGCTGGGAAGCTCAGTGGCCCTGGTGGACAGGCTACGGTTGCTTTCAGGCTAAGTGGATGGGACATGTCTGTTGAACTGACTTCCAAGTACGCAGCACGTTCACGAAGAATGGTGTCAGCCTTTGTTTGAGAAGCGTCTCCATGACGTGGCCATCGTGCTCTTGAGCTCGCGACAGCTGTGAGCACCTGCGCTGTGCTAGACTGAGTCTGCTAGTATTTTACCACAGGTGACAGAGGGAGTCACAAGGGCCTGCCCACCCCTTCTGAGCTATAACCAGTCTGTAGTTGCTGGGGGAGGGAGAGACATTTTCTGGCAAATTCACTCCACTCCTGTAAATAATCCCCATGTGCCTATTGGTAACACCAATACTAATGTCCTGGTTAGTTTTATGTCACCTTGACACAAGCTAGAGTAACCAGAGAGGAGGAAATGCCTCTATAAGACTGCAGTGAAGGTAAACCTGTGGGACATTTTCTTAGTTGGTAATTGATGGGGAAAGTGCATTCTATTGTGGGTGGGGCCACCCATGGGCTGGTGGTTCTGCCTTGTACAAAAAAGCAGTCTGAGCAAGCCATGGGGAGCATGTCAGTAAGCAGCACCCCTCCATGGAGGTTCAGCTCCTGCTTCTAGGTTCCTGCCCTGCCTGAGTTCCTGTCTTGACTTTCTTTGATGATGTGTGATGTGGAATCATAAACTGAATCAACCCTTTCCTCTCCAAGTTGCTTTGTTTATGGCATTTCATCACAGCAGTGATAACCCTAAGACAGCCAATTAAAATAATTTACTCACACACATACAAGGACTTGAAGATATAAAAGTAGAAGAGGATTAGTTGAAAAGAGAAACGGGTTCAACCAAATGGGAGGGCAATGGAGGTGAATATGACCAGAATTCATTATATTCAGGCAGGGAAATGTCACAAAACCCATTATTATATATATATAGTCACTACATGATGATAAATTCAAACACTTAAAATAGAATACAAAAACTTCAAACCCTCCCATAAAAAAATGTATGAGTATTTATGATTCAAGTGTTTTTGTCACAAAGATGGAAGAATAAACTTGACAAGAAGGAAGGCTTCCTGGGATTGAGATGGTGATAAGCAGACGATCAAAGTATCTTTTTTTAGGGAGTGAAAGGGGTTCCATGGCTGTAAAATAAGAATGAATCGCGATCATGCTTTTCGACCCAAAGTCTTTAGATTGTCACTGGCCGTGACCCTTCCCCACTGAAGAGTGAAATGAAATTGCTCATCTGTCAAAACCCCGGAAGTCTTCCAGGAGCCTGGCTTCTCTGCACAGTGCCTCACAGAGGTGGCCATTTGAAGCATGGCTTTGGTGTTTCCCCACCAAATGCTTTCCCTGGATAGCTTAGCTCTTGATATCTGCAAAGAGTGACCTGCAAAAGCATCTCTGTGGATGGCTACCCTTCAATCAGAAGACTGGCTGGTGGTGGCAAAGGCAAGATCAATGTAATTTAAAGAAAAACCTCAGAACGGCAGCTGGAGGAGCCGACTTCTGAGTCAGCTGATGAAGCTGAATTGTTCTTAAAATGTAAGTTGCTGTACTTCTTAATTTAAAATTCACTTCTGATGTAAATGCGGAAGAAGCAAATATGGAGAAGCAATGCGTGGTTGCTTCAGTTTTTATCTAGAGTCCATTCTTACAAAAAGTTTTAAGAAAAACAGTGATTTTATTCTGGAAGTTTGGGGAGGTTTTTACGTCCAGGATGGATCACAGAGAAGGTCTGGTGATGAACACTGGCCAGAGAAGACTGAGGGGATGAGGAAACGATTTTTTTTTTTTTTTTTTTTTTTTGGGACTAGAGATTGTAGAGGACCTTGTCCTAATTGTCTGGGGATTGTTTCATAAATCTTGATTTTCAGTTTTGTCGTCTGGAAAATGAATGTGGGGGAGTGTAGTGCTTTCGAGGTAATTAAAGAGCACACTGACAAGTACCATATCAACGTTACAGTATTTAATTAAACCTGCCTGAGGGGACGCTCTTATTCCTAAATCACTGCGTTTCTCTTCCTCCTGTTCTTGGGGGTGGGTGAGTGGGTGTTCTCATGTCCTCTTCCACACAGGAGGGTCTTCCCGTTCTCTTCTTCTTCTCGAAGTGATATAAGGAGCAGAGTCAAAGCTTTAGACAAAATGAAAGCAAACGAAGGGAAAAGACCGCACGAACAGAATGCATTCATCTTTAAGAATGCATTCGTTGCTCAGCCTAACAGTTTGGGTCACGTTCTAGAAGAAATCAGCTCTCTGTCAAGACGGGGCAATGACACTTAACGCTTAAACAGAGCCCTTATCTGAAGTTCCATTTCACACTCAGTTCCTCAAAGGGATCTGTGTCACTCCCTTACTCTAGCTTTTGCTTGTTAACGTCGGCCTTTGAATTTTCAGCACATAACAGAAAAACTAGTGGCAAGCACCTCATCTTAATTTAAGTGCAGATTGCAAGACAAGGAGAAAGCTGTTACTTCTGTGAGAGAATTGATGGATTGTGTCTGGAATTTTGAATGTGTCTGTAACAGATTAACTTTTCCTTTTATGATACCAATACTTCATGTTAAAGCAATTAAACGCGTAACCCAAAGAAGCTTGGATTGCCGTTCCCTGGCCATCTTTGTCTTCATAACAGACCAGATGAAAGCCACCACAACTTTAAAAATAGGAGCACCAGAACTGAAAATTTATTTTTTCTCTTTCTATCTAGCTCTTGGCAAAAGTATCTAAAACTTGATTCCTGTGTGCAGATTGGCTGCCCCTGTCTATAATCCCTGAATTCGAGGGGTAGAAGGTGAAGGATTGTTGGTGGAATTTTGTATCTATTTTATTGGTGTTCTTAGGCTTCTACCTCCCTTCTCCACCCCAATTCCTTCCAACACCAGGTAGGAGAGAAAGAAGGTTAGTGGGGAGAGGGAGCATAATTCTCTTTAGACTACTTCCTGCTATTTAGGATTGTTGGGTTCTGTGGGGAAAGTATAATCTTAGTTTCAGATTATATCTCCTACTTCTTCTCATCAAATTGCAACAACAGCAACCAGGAGCATCAGGGGGGAACAGCAGCTTTCTGCTCTCTCTGAATGCCCTCCTCCCTCTGTGGACATTTATACCCTTTCAGAGTCCCCAGAATTAAACTATCTGCAGCTGGCAAAGATCATATCCCTTTCAAAGCCTGCATGAGGCAAATAGTCTGTTGCTGTGGACAATCTGAAGCAGCCCCACATCCCGCACCTGGGATTAAAACAAAAACATGTTTACATGCCATAAGTGAGTGTTCAAATAAACCAGAACTCCCCTGCAAAGGATAGCAAGTTCGAGGCTAGCTGGTGCCACACAATGACATCCTATCTCCAAAACTATTTATAAAGTAAAATAAGGAAACTGAGTCCTTGCTATGTTTTTCTGCTTGCTTCCTTTGGCATTGTTGGAAATTTCTAGAGTAGGCAGTTGGCATTTAAACTTGGAGAAAATCTCTGCCCCAAGAAGGGAATGGACCCTCGTGTCATTGGGTCCAGCCTGCAGTGCAAGGTTTGGACATGTTAGTCATCAGTATGTAGACTCTTCACAGTGGCCAGCATGGCTTGCCTGATACATCATGTCTACATTGATAACCATGGGCTCTGCCACAGGCGCCCTAGGCCTGGTCACACTTTTTCTGCCTTAAATATTATGCTCTTTTCCAGCTCTACCTGTATTGTCTCTTCCATCTTTTACCCTCTGTCAGAAGTACTGGTTCTTCACTTTTTCCAGGTGCCATCTTAAATGTCACTGCTGCAAAGGGGACAGTCCCCATTTCAGGCAGCACTGGTGCGCTTACTTTATCATATTTTCCCATCCCATACTCTACGTCCTCCTCTGTTTGCTCCAGAGAACTCAGTACAAGGCTGTGTACATGGTTACCTGTGTCTGACTGTTCCCTTCCCTACAATGTTCTTTTACAAGAGCAGCAAACATATATGCTTTGTCCTTGGCATGATTACCAGGGCTGAGAGTGGCAGTTGGCCCCTTAAGGTGAGCCAGTATTCTTTGTTGGGCAACATGTTAAAGAAAGATCTCATTACATGTGTTTATTTTGTTTTGTTCAAGGGTCCTGTGCTGGGGACACATTCCTCAGCATTTTACCACTGAGCCTGCAGCCACATGATGTCTTCCTTTATTTCCTTCTTTCTTATCTTCCTTCTTTCTTTTCTTTTTTCTTCCTTTTTTTTCCTTGAGATCTCACCATGTAACCCTGCCTGGCTTAGAACTAACTACATAGTTCTAACTTCAAACTCAAAAAAGTCTGCCTGCTTCCATCTCCCAAGTGCTGAGATTAAAGACAAGTGCCAGACATGTACTCAGAAAAGTACACGTCTTAACTATAACTGTGCTAAGCTATCAGAATATGGTAAGCATCATCAGTTTGAGCAAAGCCATCTGAATGTATACAGGGATGATGGGTGCTACATTTAAAAAGGTAACATATCAGTGGACTAGCTCAGTCCATTCCAGAATTTGAAAGGCTAAGAAAAGAATACCTCTGGGACATCCTTAGGGCAATGACCTTCATTTCTGTGATTCTTTTGGATCCTTTGAAACCATTTTAAGACACAGAACACATTCAAGAACCGTGATGTGGTATACTGAGTTAACCACATTATGTAGAGTTATTAACAGTGGAGTGAGGTGTTGTCAAGACAGATGCCAGGGAAGCCACGGAGAAGGCTCCAGTGTGGATTCCATTCTCAGTCAAAGAGAAGAACCAGAGTAAGATATCAGAAGTTATGCTAAGACCTTTCCCAGGAAGCATGAAAGGGAGAATAAATCCAGCAATACGCAGAAAGAATCCAGGAATGGTTCAAGACACATTGATCAGGAGGCAAAACATCTCCCAAACCTGGTAAGTGTAAGTGTCCACAGACTCCTGGTCAGCCAGGAAGAAAGGACTGTCTCCTGGGGCTGTTGCCACAGGGCAGCGGAGACTTAGGGCCCTTGACAAGGTCAGGTGTCATCTGAGAGCTGCTACATTAATTCATGATGTCCCCAGATGAGCCTGTGGGGGATGCACTGTTACTATTTCTAATTCTACAGATGAGGTCACTAAGACATAGAAAGAGAGGCAATTTGTCCAAGATTAACCAGTGAGTAACAGAGCCCATGATTGAAGCTCAAGTGACTATGGAGACACAGCTCTCACATCTGAGGATCTGCCTGCCTCTCTCTCTCTCTCTCTCTCTCTCTCTCTCTCTCTCTCCTCTCTTTCTCTCTCTCTGTCCCACAGCTAGAACTCAGAGCCAACCACATGCCTACGCATACACTCTACCACTGAGCTGTAGCCTGAAGCCCCGAATCCTGATGGTAAACATGGATGTTTCGGGTAGCCATCTCAGTAAATCCTGTAGATTCTAGGAACAGAAAACTCATGTCAGATGTAAAAGAGTAATTTGAGGCCAACAGGACATTAAAACACATGATAAACATGTGGTGGTCCAGGCATGCTTCTTTTATCTATAAGGCAAGCACCAGCTGTGGTGTGGGGGTCAGAACAGACTGCATTCACAATGTCCTGAGCAGAGTCCAGCTGTCATCTTCTCCTGCACTCTGAAAGGTTCCAGACTTTAGCACTTGTTCCCTGGGCCCTGCACACTAGGAAAGGTTGTGCAATTGATCAGATATTAAAAGTGGCAGTCCTAGATTTAGATATTGTCCCTGTCCCTGCCACCTCTTAGTCACAGATGCGTTGACAAGAGACCACACCTCTCCATTGTCTCCTTCCTCATCCATAGCACACAACCAGCAAGCTTCAACACCCAAGACGACGTCTGGGCTGCCTTAGTTTCTTGTGCTGTTGCTGTTTAAAAAAAAAAAAAACGACAAAAGCAACTTAAGGAAAGAAGAGTTTATTTTAGATCACAGTTCCAGGCACAGTCCACTATGCCGAAGGTGTACAAGCATCAGGAGCTTGAAAAAAATTGGTCACATAAAACATCCATAGTCAAGAGGAAAGAACAAGTTCATGCATATGTGTGTACCAGTGTGCAGCTCTCTCTCTTTCTCTCTCTCCCCACTCTTACCTGGTCAGGGATTCCCTGGCTAAGGAATGATGCCACCCACACTGGACAGGTCTTCCCACCTCAATTATCGTAATCACAATAATCCCTAGCAGACATCTCAGAGCCCCTTTCTGGTGATGATTGATTTGGTCAAACTGACGATTAACACTACCATCACGAGAAAAAATTGATGAAATAGTCTTGTGAAAAATGCTTAGCACACAGAAGTCAAGTGTGAGCTTTCCTTCCCCAGAAACTGGACCAAATCTTTACCTATAAATAATGGAAATTATGTTTAGGATATTCTCTCCAATGCTAAGGATTGAAATTTTAAACATAGAAAAAGAAGAAAAAAAAAAAAAGAAGAAGAAGGTCGGAGGTGTTGCTCAATGGTAGGCCATACACAGATGTGGAAAGCACGGAGTTTGATCCCTAGCCAGGTAGACATGAAAAGCAACCTTGCAGGATGTGAAAGACAGAAGATACGGAACACACACATTTTCTAACTTTCATATGTGCAGAGACTTAGAGGGCATTGGGCAAGGTACTCCCAGGTTATTTTTTTTGTCAGTGTTATTGAGGGTTCAGACCCGGGTTTAGCGATGCATGCATTTGATGAGTGATGATGGATGGAGAGTAATACCTATCCTGGTGGTGAAAAGAGAGTTAAAGCAATTAAGCTGGGTTTTTTTCTCTTTCCAGAGTCCAACATTTGTTTCTCCAAGTACAGTGAGTTACAGAGCTAGCACGTAATGTACCAATAATGAAAATAACTCTGCGAACAGCATGGAAGTAAGTTGGGGCTACTCCCGCCCACTCAGAGATGGATTTTATGTGCAGAAGCCCAGTGGAATATAAATGAACCTGCTGCATCTGACAAATGAGAGCTGAGAGGCAGAGGCTGCCCGCAAGAGGAAACAGGACACTTTCTTACTTCCCTGTCTGCACAGCGAGGCGTGGATGACAGCGGGCCCTCCTTGTGGGACCGACTGTAATAAATGCCGTGATCAGTGTGAATGAATGCCTGCTGCTGGAAACACTCAGTCTAACAGCCTCTAGTTCTCATCATAAACTCCTGATGCACCCCTGTGTGTCCTTATTCAGGGCACGATTCACTGGTGGCAGGTGTTTGTTTGTGTTCATAAATGTCAGCTCCTTAACATTCGCTTTGGAGATGGAAGGGTGACAGACAAGAGTCCTGTTCTTGCTGAACCCAAGACCCTTCCATAGAGCACGGAAGGGCCAGGCACACACACACACAGCCACAGCCCCTTCCCCTTGTTGGTTAGGGACAATTCAGCACCGGCAGACACACTCCAGATGTCTTGCTACCATCTGGCTGATGTAGGTTCACAGGAGCGCCCAGCCTCCAGGGACAGGAAGCCCAAGGCTTCCAAATGGTACGCTAGGGGTTTCCAGAGTGCTCTAACTCTCTGACTGAGTAGCAGGAGTGTGCTGTTTTTCGGGCTGTTTCCTTCCCTGCCCGTTCCTCTTTTCCTGGTTTGCTTTCTCAAGGCTCACTTAATCACAATATCCCTCTTGGTCAACTAAGTGTGTGCTCACCTAGCTTGCCTAGGCGCTGTCCAAGGTATTGAGGTTGGCTGCTACAAAATGCTGAGGGCATGCTGCATTTCTGCATCTGTGAAATCTCCTTACGCAGGGAAAGCGTGGTGGTGGGTAAAAAAATAAAGCGATGCCATAGCCTCGCAACCCGAGCTCGGGGGGTGAGAAAGAGAGTCGCAAATTCAAGATCCTCCTGGGCTAAATAAAGGTAGATGTTGTTCAACTCCAGCCTGGACAGCTGAGCGAGATCCTGTCTCCAGAAGAGGCCTGGAGCGGTAGTTCAAGTCTAATGGCAGAGCACTTGCCTAGCACGCATGGGGCCCTCCGTCAAATCCGCAGCTCTGTCCCCACACAGGGTTACTAAGGGGCAGTGTTGAGCTCTTCATGACTTCTCATGAAGCTGCTCTCCCCACAGGCATTTAAAACTTAAAAAAAAAAAAATGCAGTAAATTGAAGTGTTTTCAGAGACAGGAAAATCCTTCTTAGAAATCAATAATTATTGATTAATGGCTTGCCGTGTCACAAGTCTAGGGAGGGACTTGGGTTATGTATGGGCATCGGATTTCCAGGAAATTTATAATCTGTCTTGTGAAGGAGACTCCATGTATACCACACGCAAAACAACCCAAGCCACATGCAGGAAAATGACAAATACTTTCTTTTTAAGATTGGTATACTTAATCACAGCCTTGCTTAAAATAAGAGCACATCCTTTCTCCCTTTTTGTGGTAAATACACACATACAATTCGCCACAAATCCTTACTATCCTGAATGTATGATGTGTGTGTGTGTGTGTGTTTTAATTCTGAGCATGATTTAAAATCTACCTCCCATGTGATCCTGGACCTATTTTTCTATTTCCTAGCGATACTCATTTTCAGTGTATGCCATAACCACCCTCCCTTCACCTTCCTTCCTGCAAACTCCCCCAGGTGACATTTGCATTGAGTGAACTGATTTTTGTCTTCAAAAAGGGAAAAAAAAAATCACAAATAGTGCTTCCCTTTTATTTCAGCTTGAGCTGTTTTCTCCTGGGAAAACAGCTTTTTGCTTGGCAAAAATGGATGTGAAGCATTGGCGAAAACGAAAGGCCGTTTTCGTTGCAAAGAAAACTGCCTCTTGCTTTTGCCAAAAAAAGCAAAACATATGAGACAAACCCACAAATATTTCCCTGTTTGCAAACTCTATAAAAAACGTGATTTTTTTTTTCCCACCAGCGGTGAGAATATTTTCCCCGCACGACTCTTCTCATTTCTAAAAATTATGGTCTCAGGGGTAGAAGTCACAAGTGCCACCTGTACCACCTCATTAATAGGATTCAATATCCTGAGTATTACTTTTAAACACGTTGAATATTCGTCCCATCATATGTGACACTGGAAGAGATACGGCCTTCACTTGGTGAGATGCTTGTCTCAACAAAGTGAAGAGTCACTGACACATGGCAGACCGCTGACCCTGGAAAACAATGTTCAGAGGGAGGGGAGGTGGGTATTCGCTGTGCTTGAAGGCAGAGGAGTAGCTGAATGAATGAAAACTTGTGACAGACTTGTCACTGGGAGAAGAAATCACACCAGGTGGTGGAGAGAACACGGAGAGGATGCAGCAGAGAACACGTTCCAGATACCAGGTTCGTCATCCAGTGTGGGTGCCGCTTCCCAGGGCCCTGTGAAAAGGAGAGCACTGAATGAAACGGCCGTTGGAATGCCTCTCAGACCTCAGTATACAAGGACCAGACTGGAGGTACATTGGCAAAGTATCGAAATTTTGACTATCCAGAGATCTTGGCTCATTGACTCCCTCACTTCACAAATACTCTGCTTAAGTCGGAGTCTTTGGTGATGGACGAAGGTGTTGGAACAGCAGATCAGATTGGGAGTGTCGCTGTGTGCTCATCACCAGGCTAACTCTTCACCCTGCCGTGAAGCTGGGTTCTCTTTCTCGGTGAAGTAGAGACATTTGTTTGCCAGCTTTACATTGTTACAGTACCTAAAACATCAATACAGACGAGACACATTCAAAGCAATAAACCGGCTCAGGGAAGTAGAGTGCAAAGACATTTATAATGTGTAAAGTCATATCTTTAAGGGTTCTGTTTTACGGCAATTTTATGATGAATGTTTTATCAAGTAAGAAAACACTTCATCGAGTAAAGATATCTCCTAGTGAATTTATTTATTATAAAAATCTACTTCTGTGGAAGTAATTCTTTGCTGTTCTCAGCCTTGCTACTTCACAGTTAGGCCTGTTGTTTCTTATTCTCCTTCAAAGCTATGTTCGTGGGAGTGGGAGTGGGAGTGGGAGTGGGTGTGGGTGTGGGTGTGGGTGTGAACGGGGTTGTGTTGTTGCATACAAGTGAACGTGTGTGCACATGCTTGTGGAGTCCAGAGCACAGCCTTGGATCTGAGTGTCATTTCAGGAGCTTTCCGCCATGTTGATTAGTTAGTTAGTTAGTTAGTTAGTTAGTTAGTTAGTTAGTTAGTTA
>NW_026585587.1:3056557-3099985 GCF_907164565.1 Psammomys obesus
TTAGTTAGTTAGTTAGTTAGTTAGTTAGTTAGTTAGTTAGTTAGTTAGTTAGTTAATGTTTTAAAAAGAATCTCCTTCCTAGCCTAGGATTTACCAATTAAGTTAGGCTGGCTGGCTAGGAAGCCCCCAAAAGTCACCTGTCTTCACCTCCCCACAGACATGAAATTACATGCCCATGTCACTGAACCAGTTTGTTTGTTTGTTTGTGTTTTTAAACAGAGATTCAAATCAGGCATTCATGCTTGCAAGGCTAACACTCCATCAACCGTGTCCTCCCCTCAGAGCCTCAGAACTGCTTCCAATCAATGAAATCATGACTCAGACCCAACACTAGCAGTATCTATGCTGTATCTGTTTATCAGTTACTTATTGATTAGAGACAAAGTGCCAGTCACCTTATTTTCTCCTCTCAGAGCTATTAATTATATGCACTTAAAATTCTTATGCTGTCCCCCTATTTCTCCCTCCCTCTTTGGGGTCCTGCCCCCCTCCCCTCACTGGCAAGAGCAGTACTGCTGAGCCACACCTTCAGCTGCCCTCCTGGGACGTCTGCTTTCTCTGGACAGTTGCCTTCTTGTCTTGCATTGGCTCCCAAGTTTTGCCCTGGCAGGAGGAAGGAAGGAAGACTTGCTTGTGCTTTCCAGGCTGGGTCAGGTTTGGGAACAAGTCTAGCTCGGAGGTGAACCATTCTTGTTGCATTCTTGCTCACCTGTCTTTCTTCTTCCTCTTTTGGACATTCTCTGTCCTCCAGGGCATCTTCCAGGATTTCTATCCCCAGAAGACTCAGACGGGGACAGAGGAGGAAGACACTCAGACTCCTGGCAGCCTTTCACCTTCCTCTTGCTGCGCTCTGTGCTCCAGCCTGTGCTGGTGCTGGCCCTAAGTTACCTCTTGACCCTAGCATGCCAAAGTAAGAACAGATGGAAGGAAAGAGCCAAGAGGCTCTGGCTGTTTACATCTGCCATGTTAGCCTCCTTCCCAACCACGCCCGCCATGTTAGCTTCTGAGCTAGGCTCTGAGGTTCTCCAGCTTCAACCTCACACCCCTCTGCGGTTTCTTTATCCAAGGGAATGAACATCCTGTGCTAGTTTCCTTTTTAAAAAATTTTAGATGAATTTTTGGTTGTGAGCCTAGCCCTTGAATGACTGAGCCACCTCTCTAGCCCCTAAATAAAATACTTAAGTTGACATATTAAATAACGGTTTCATCGTACATTTTCAGATGTATGCAGCACTACACTTTGTCCTGAAGGTAGCTGAGCCACACCCCCAAGCCCCCCTCAATCAGTGCCCATTTGCTTTTAGAGAAAACAAAATCAATGGGAAAGGGTTTGGGGGTGTGGCTCAGCTACCTTCAGGATGCCCTATGTTTAATCCATAGCACCAAAAAGAAAATAGGAGACAAGGGAAACAGAATAAGTAAATGCACATAATTAATAGGCACCCCCCAAAAAGACAGAAATGTCTATAACAAAGCTATTAGAAATCTTAGACATTTAATACACAAAACAAAGTCTTTAAGAAAACCTTACCTGGACATAATTGATATAATGATCAGAACTGATACAGATGAAGATAGATGCAGTGAACTGGAAAATCAAGCTGGGCACATTCAAAGAAAGCATCAAGAAAGAAAGGGATAAGAGAAAGGTTAAATGGCATTGAAGCAAAATGAGCACTGTCAGTGCATGGAATTCCCAGACAAGAGACAAAGCCAAACAGGGAGAAAATTAGTTAAAGAAATTGCATTATCTGTTTCTGGAAACACCTTTTCCCTTCAAAGAGACTGATCTTTTTTGAGACTTTGCAAACAAGTCAGTAATTTGCCTTGAGTTCATTTTAGACTATATTCTTAACCTGCTGTCCTACTGTGTGCTCGGCCTGTTTAAGTTTAACCTGCCTGTAAAAGAACAATGTAAACAGTTTTACTATGCCTTGCACTTCCCCTCTAATCAGCTTTGACAAGCTATGTGCATGCATAGCTTTAACATTAAGATATATGCTCTTCCATGTCCCTACTCAGGAGGGAAAGAGAGTGAGAGACAGACAGACAGACAGAGGGAGGAGGAAGTGTGTGTGTGTGTGTGTGTGTGTGTTTGTTGCAGTCATCATTTGTTCCAAGCAGCTGTTAGGTTGAAAGCAACCTTGAACAACAAATACCCCGCAGATGTTGGAAGCAACATGCAGATCTAGGGTGGCAACGTGTTTGCAGTAGTTCTGGTGCTGCTCTGGGTCAGTTGGGGTCAGTAAAGTCACTTCTTCCCTTGGGAGACTGTTAAACATCACTGTTAAAAAAAAAAAAAGTGTCCACCTTCCTTTCCCACATCACATCCTCTGTACTATTCAGTAAATACAGAGCAGGCAGCAGGGACAGGCAAGGACAATCAGACACACACAACAGACAGACTACAGACAGGCCATAAACTAATGGACCATAAACTAATGACAGATGGAAGACTCAGGGGAAAACAGAGAATTGTAATTTGGGCTCCTTCCTCTAAATCATCCCAAAAGGAGCTCTCTTTTCCCATTCCTTCATGTGAAACCAACAAGATATGAAACCATTTTTTTTTTCCAGAATTAGACTAAGGAAGAAAACTTCAGAATGAAAGGTTATAGCCAATGCTAAACTGTCAAAGGGGTAGAGAGTAGGTAATGAAATGTGTTACACTCAAATGGAAAAAAAAATCAAAGCCAGAGAGAAAAATCCTTAATTTAAGGAAGAGGCAAATGACTTTAATGGGAACAGGAATGAGGGGGCAGGTGGAAATAACTGGTAGAGTGACCTCGTGACCTCTCCAGGGTTCTGGGCTCCGTCATCTGTACTGAAGAAACAATTCGTAGCAGTAACTAAGAGTCACGTGGACAGCAGGATTATTGACAGGTACAGAGAGGTGATCTTCAAAACAGTGACGGCAAGAAACTTCGACCCTAACCATCTATATTTAGCCAATATTTCATTTAAACATGAATGTGAATGAAGATATGATTAAGCATGGGTCGGAGGAAGACTGATGCTGATGTTTGATGTGTTTTTGAAAGAATTCTTTAAGGAAGGAAATTAATCCAGAAGACAAAAAAAAAAAAGGCAATATGGTTTTAGCACATAAAAGATACTGGCTCATAATATAGCATGGTGAGCCTTGAAAACACTAGTGAAAAGGGAGAGCCATGAGAGCCACACTTGTGTGGTTCCATTTATAGTCAATTCCCTAACTAGGAAAATCCACAGGGATGAAAAGCAGGACACTGACTGCCAGGCCGAGGGTTGGGGGAGGGGGCAGGGAGAGAGGGATGGATGGACACAGACCACTAATGGATGTAGGGTAATGAATTGTTCTGGAAATAGAGTAGGGGTGGTCACGTGACTCTGTGGTCATACTAAAAGGACCTAAAGTACAATTTGAAATTTTGACATGTATATTTCCAGCTTCTTGAGATAAGGCCTCATTATGTAACTAAAGCTGGTCTCAAGCCTGCCATCCTCCTGCCTCAGTCTCTTCACCCAGGTACAGTATATTTTAAAATAAATCCACCCAGAAAAGGAAGCAGCAGGAGTTGGTAGGGGATAAAAAGAGAAGGCAGTGTGTCTGTCGGTGAGAAACGTAAAGTGATGTATGGAAATGTCACACTTTTCATCATTTTATACAGTGACTGCATGCTAATAATAAATTAAAATGCAAAAAAAAAAAAAGAATGACTGGCATAAGAAAAACAACCAATAGCATCTCTTCACCTGCCTGTGGGCTGGGACTGTAGCTCAGAAGTGGGGTGTCTTTTACAGCCTCCTTTTCCAAACAGTTTCCACTTCTGTCTTCTTGTCACATGTGTTTCAATTCCTCTCTTCCTTCCTCTCTCTCTCTCCCTTAATATCTCTTCCTGTCTTCTCATGGTTCCCTTTTTATGTTCATGACCTACACACATGCACACACACACACACACACACACACACACACACATACACACACACACACCTAAACCTAGATGGTATATATGAAAGGGAATAGGCATTTGTCTTTTTATGTCCAGCTTATTTTGCTTACCATGATGATGTTCAGTTCCATACATTTCTTCGGAAATGTCATGTGTTTATTTTTTTAATGGCTGAATAAAATTGCATAGTGTATGCCTACCACATTTGCTTCATCCATTCATCTGTTGATGGACATCTAGGCTGGTTCCATATCTTGGCTATTGTGACTAGTATAGCTATCTACACTGATGTGTAAGCATCTCTGTGATCTGCCGACTTGGAGCTCTCCAGGTGTACCCAAGAGTGTTATCGCTGGATCATTTTTACTCTATTTTTAGTTTTTAAGAAGCCTCCACACTGACTTTCACGCTAACTTTCTATTTTTCATTTGGCTTTTCAAATATGAAAGAAATATTAATTAAACTTTATCCAAGGCTATTTTAACATTTGATTGGTTGGACATTCAGAGAGAAATGTGTAGGCTGAGAGATTTTCCATGTACCTTAATAGCTTTTATATACAAAATGAGACTACTTCAAAATTCAATCAATGATCTGTTGAATATTTCATCTCGGTGGAAACTCGGATCAGACGTGGAGCCCATGGAGTAAATCTGCCTCATGAGACAGGATCTGGTTGGTTTTTGGCTCTCAGTTTCTAGATATAGAAAGTGGACAGTATTCAGGAAGATGCCTGTCTCTGTAAATGCTGGCCCTGGCTTTAAAGGCAACCCATTAGGCTGACATAGTGGCTCCTGTCTATAATCTCAGCAGTCAGGATGCTGAATCAGGAGGACTGCAAGTAGTTCAAGCCCAGACTGCATTACAAATTAAGTTCCTAGTCACCCTAGACTACATGGTTGTCTCAAAACAAAACCAACCAAACAACCAAACAACAAACAAACAGAACACACACAAATACACACACACAAACAAGGGCAATCCATTAAGGTTCAATTTGAAACGTTTCTTTGAATTAAATCATAAATGATGTACTCTGTGCCAGATCTCTTCTATGTGAATGGTAGCCAAAACTTCAAAGGGTAAATTGATCGTGCATTTGATAATGGTGAGAACTCAGTGAGGAAAATGAGTCTCATTTTATGAAAACTCTGGATCTGTATTACAAGTTGGTCTGTGTTAACTATGCAACTATAGTTCAGTAGTACTTTGATGATTCTAGAATACTGTATTAGGGAGATGGCCAGTAACCTATTCAGAGCCATGGTACAGAAACCGGTGACATTCTGGCTGGCAGATACAAGGAAGGAGAGGAAGGCCCCAATGGGGGTATAGTACTGAAGTGAGATAGGCGTTCTCAGCGAAAATGAAAACTATATTCATAAGATAACCAAGTAAAGATTATATATCAAGATAACCTAAAAAGAGAGAGAGAACTAAAATTAAACAAAAAGTAAATCTCATTGGTTCGCATTGAACATATTCAGCCATATTCAGTATACAAAAAAAAGATAAACACGCCAGGTTATGGAATCCTTGTCAGGAAGAGCTATGAGAAGCAAGACAAGGGTTAGGCGCAGGATGGCTGAAAGGTACCTAGTGACCTGGGAAGGCAGTTCTGGCCTTGGTAGTATTGATCTTTAATAGAGCCTCGTGTCTGTTGTTATGGTGTGAAGATACTGTGTAGAGACAGGATTGCACAGCCCTAGTAGGGAACTCTGAAGATACATGTATTCATTACTTAAATTTATCCACTTAACTGACAGCTGCCTGTGGCATTTTTATTAGTCACCAAGTACTGAAGGTCTATGAACCAGGCACCATGTCATTGATGAGCCTGGAGAGTTGGGCAGAGACTAGAGTATTACAGTTTGGACCTGGACTGTCTCCTGCAATCCTTATCTTTATTGACAAGTTGACTGGATTTAGTCACTAAGTGACATATCTCTGGATATCTCTGGAAGGATGTTTCAACAGAGGTTTAAGGGAGGAGGGAAGATTTATCCTGAATGTGGATGGCACATTCCTACCATAGGGGTCCTAGATAAAATAAAAATGGGGCAAAAATTGTCTGGCGCTTTCTCAGACAATTAGGAATAACGCTACCTCAAGACCCAGATATACTACTCCTAGGTATATATCCAAACTATGCTCAAGTATACAACAAGGACATTTGCTCAACCATGTTCATAGCAGCTTTTATTTGTAATAGCCAGAAGCTGGAAAGAACCCAGATGTCCCTCAGTTGAGGAATGAATACAGAAATTGTGGTACATTTACACAGTGGGATACTACTCAACTTAAAAACAAGGACATAATGAAATTTGCAGGCAAATGTGGGAACTAGAAAAGATCATCCTGAGTGAGGTATCCCAGAAGCAGAAAGACACACATGGTATATAAATGGATAGTTGATGTGTAATACAGGATAGACATACTAAAATCTGTACGCCTAGGGAAGCTGAGCCAGAAGGAGGACCCGAGTAAGAGAATCAATCCTCATTTAGAAAGGCAAATGTGATGGACATCAGAGGAGGAAGAAAACAGGCAACAGGACAGGAGCCTACCACAGAGGGACTCTGAAAGACTCTACCCTGTAGGGTATCAAAGCAGATGCTGAGACTCATAACCAAACTTTGCGCAGAGAGCAGGGAATCTTATGAAAGAAGGGAGAGATAGAAAGATCTGGAGGGGACAGGAGCTTCACAAGGAGAGAGAGAAAAAAATCTGGGCATGGGGGTCCTTTCTGAGACTGAGACTCCAACCAGGGACCATTCATGGAGATAACCTAGAACCCCTGCACCAATGTAGCCTGTGGAAGCTCAGTGTCCAAGTGGTACCCTAGTAATGAGAACAGGGACTGTCTCTGACATGAACTCAGTGGCTGGCCTCTGCCTGAGCAGGGTGTAGCCTTACTAGGCCACAGAAGAAGACAATGCAGCCAGTCTTGATGAGAACTGATAGGCTAGGATCAGATGGAAGGGGAGGAGGACCTCCCCTGTCAGTGGACTTGGGGAGGGGCATGGAAGGAGATGAGGGAGGGTGGGATTTGGAGGGGACCAAGGAGGGGGCTACAGCTGGGATACAAAGTGAATAAACTGTAATTAATAAAACAATAAATATTTTTAAATGGGGGAAAATGAGTTTTGAGCCTAGCTAAGTACCAGAATTCATCTCTGTTTCCTGACTATGTATTAGCTATGTGATCAGCCACCTCACACCACTGCCATGCCTTTTCACCATGATAAACTAACTGTGGTCTCAAACTAGGAGCTGAAATAAACACTTATTTAAGTTGCACCTCTCAGTTATTTTGTCAGCACGACGAGAAAAGTAACTAATTAAATCAACTCTTCAAAGGCACACATCTGCGCTATTGGGAAGTAGTAGAATCTTTAGGAGAGGCCTAATGGGAGGAAGTGAGGTTATTGGGAGCGTGGCCTTGAAGGGAACAGTGGGACCCTATTTTCTCTCTCTTTCTCTAGGTTGACTCATGCTAGGAAGGTGCTATACCCCCGTTCTTGAGATTCTTGAGTGCTGGGAATACCATCTCTGGCTCTTCTGTCAGTATCGGTCAACGTATGAACCTAACTAAACAGTTACCGTTTCTAACAAACAGGAAAATAAGTCATGGCTAAGTGACGGCTATGTCTTACTCCATGGTGTCTGTTTCTTGTGAACCTTCTTAATACTCAAGTCTGATATGAAAGTTGATGGGAGTACAGTAATTTGATCAGCCTAATGTATAGAGCAAAGACTTCGCCAGGGGGTAAAGACTCCTTCCAAAAGAAAGCACATTCTTCGAGGTAACGTCATGTTACCAAGACACATGCATTTCCTTCTCTGTCTCTCACAGCTGCTGTTAGTTTCCTTCTGTTATTTGTACTATCTCTAAACCACATTTAAGACTCATTGGTTTCAAGGTGAAGAAGCTTTGCCGGGAGCCTACAGTATTATTATCATTATAGTCATTATGATTATTTTTATTGTTATGGTGCTGTTATGTGTATGGTGTGTGTTAAAGTGCCTTTATCCATTGATCTGTCTTGCCATGCCAGAACCCCAAGTTTTAAGTGAATGGAATCTCAACTCAATTGACTTCCAGGAAGAGGACAATTGAGTGTACTTCCAGGAAGTGCACAATGAAGTGTGCACATTAACCGTAGGGGACAGACTTAGCTGGTCTCAGAAGAAGCCCTGTTACATTTCCCATGGATCAGCTAAAAGCGTGGGAAGCTCTCTACTCACAGGGAATAATGGCTCAGAAAGACAGCCTCACCCAGCCTCACCTTCTCAGGATGCAGGAAGAATCTTCCTCCTCCCAACAGTTGCAACAGAAGTTCTGGAAGTGAGTCCTGCTGGTTCTGTGGCTGAGCAGCTTGGGCCTGCTGGCACCCTTGCAAGCCAGAGATGGAATCAGCCCTTCAAAACTCAGCTGTTGTCGTATTGACATTTGACTCTAGAAGGCTTCTCTACCCGCACTAGTTCCCAAATAATTGAGACAGAGACCTTTTAGGAATTATAAAGTCTTTAAGGCACCATAACTTGGCAGGTATCAACCCTCTAAGTTATTTTGCTATTTCCCAGCTACACATCCCATGTCAGTTGCCATAATTGTTCCTGTCTGTGTTACTTATCCCCTCCTCCTCCTCCTCCTCCTCCTCCTGGCTTCATGGTCCCTCTTTGACCCCAAGGCCGGGAACCTAAGTTCTGCCTACTTCTCTTCTGCCCAGTTACAGGATTCTGTAACTTTATTAACCAATCAACTTCAAATCAGGCAGAGCAAAGTTTACACAACAAAGACCTGTGTGTGTAAGGATGCACTCCTCTGGGAGACAATGGGATCTTGAGGGGCCAGTAATTAGCATTAGAACATTTAGAACACATAGCACCAGACCAACCCCTGATACTCAGGATGGACTGAGAGTGTCAGGAAAGACCACAAATGCACTAATGAAAGGAAAGACCCTGATAGGGGCTGAGCTGGAGCCTTCTAAAGGCTGCGGATGTACACAGCCAATCTGCCTGATGTTGTGTGTCTACCCACTGAGTTCTGCTCAGCCTGGGCAAGTTCTGGTTTGGACACATGGAAATGAAAAGAAAATTGTAATCCAAGGGTAGCAATATACACACAAAATCCTAATAACTGAGAAGGCCAAGGCCAGAGAGTTCCTGGAGCCCAGGAGTTGGGCCTAACCTAGGAAACGTCTTTCAAATGAAGGTCCAAGCAAACCAAAGGCTCCTGCTTGCATAGCCATCTGTAAATCACACATTCAGGACCATCTGAGCCTGTGTCTCCAGAACTGCAGTTGCTGATGTTTCTTTCAGGGTTTTCGGGCAAAAGGCCGATCTCTTGAAACACAAACAGACTAGGTCCAGCCACCCATCCCAATATCCCAACTAAAGAGAGAAATGGCGAACAGAAGAAAAAGGCCCATGTTGCGAGGTACAGATAAAGGTGCCAGGGACTCAGAGTCCCTGGGGTGGGAGGTGGGGTGCTGGCATGAGTTTTACACTTACGGGGAGGAGCACTTGCGACAGAAAGTGAGGATAAGCATAGTTAAACAGACTTGGTTAGAGTGTGGGCTGGCTGCTCATGAGTGCTCATTCCCCAGAGTGATCCGAAGAAGTCCTTATTGCTGAAAGGACGACGCGGTTCCCACAATTATGTTTGCTTGTGCTGGGAATGGGGTGAGGTGGTGGGGTCCCACCTTATCATCTTGCTGTCTGTGCAGCTTTACTATTCCTGGAGGCCAAGGTGACCTTGGGTTTTAGCAGTGGCTTGAGACCTTAATGTACCTTATATGACACTGAAGTGGGACTTTGTAAAACGGACAGCGAGATGCCTCTATTACTCCCATCTCTGTTCCTTTGGCCTCGAAGGGGCCTAGGAACTAGGTTAGGCCTAGGTTAGGACTTGCTTGCTTTTTGTAGTTACTCCTGTGGGTAACTACACTCCTGTGTGGAGAGGCAAACAGGTGACCCAAGGTAAAGGAAACAGACTCAATGATTTTTAGCAAAAACTGCTCCTAAGTTGCTGTTATACCCAAACCCCAAATCCATTTTACTTTTGCCATTTCTAAGTTTGCATTGTTCGGCACATCTCAGCCCTATGTTGCCTCCAGCCTAATGCTTTTCACTTTATGGTACTCTCCGATTTGTGCCCTCCTTCACCCTGTGTGATATTATGATACAATAAGAAAAGTATATTTGGTCTTCATCCCCTGGTCCTAGCACTGAGCTCCTAAAATCACTTGGAATTTCCTGAGTGGAGGAGGTAAGTCAAGTCTCTTTCTACCACACCTGAGAGAAAGCCCTTAAAGATGGAAGCTAGTTGCTAAGGGAACCAACAAGTGAGGCCAAGAGGTACCTGAAGGTGCCTCTAGCCACTGATTTCATTGGTTGTGCCTGTGGAATGATAAAATGGGAGTTTCTCTGAGACCACCGTTGGATGGAATAATGACATGGACACCCTTTATAATTATTATAAGCTAATGGCACTGTAGATGGGCAGATTCTCGGGTATTTTAACCCAACTGGACTGGACTGGCCTACATTCTGCCTCATGGCCCATAACCTGTCAGTCTTAGTCTCTATTCCCAGCACCTGCTACTTCCTCTGTGTCCATTTGGCGACAGACTGCACTCAGCTATCGATTGTTCAGCTCTTACTGAGCCAATCAGAAGGTGAGGGAAGTGTAACCTTACAAAATATGATGCAGCCAAAGAACAACAGTACCAAAGTTGGGCCTATAATCAGGTGTCTGCCAGTTACAGAAATCAGCGCTTGAATAATACAAAGGCAATAATACACAGTGCACAAAAACATCACTCTAACAGAATGATGATAATGCAACTTCTGTGCTTCAGGCTGGATCTGAAATGTTCCCATTTGGATACTTTGTCCTAGCTGGAAACTTTGGCTCCTTGCTACAATGCTGGGACGTGGGGCCTAGCGGAAGGCATCCAGTCCCTGGGGTATGACTTTAAGGTGTTTTGTCTCTGCATAGGTCTTATCATTTGCTGCTTGCTGGTCCCCTGCAATATGAGTTGCCCTGTGCCAAGGTACCCTCCCTCTCTACTGAGCTGGGTCCTTCTGAAATCATGGATCCAAAGAAACCTTTCCTTCCTTAACTGTTGTTTTTTGGCTTATTTGTTTGTTTGTTTGTTTGTTTTCCAGGTACTGTGGTCAAAGTGCTGAGGAAGGTAGTGAGTACACTTCATAAAGACCCTAAACCACAGACTTTGGAGAACTTCTGGGTTGGTGACCACTGAGGAACTGGGAGGGTAAAGGCCCTAAGGAAACTTGCTGCCCTTCCCCTACACCTGACACCATGCACCCCTCCTTCTGGCTCTTCCTGAGTTGTACCCTATAGAGTGAACCAGTAAACATAACCAGGCCACCTCCTCCAAGAAGGAGGTAGGGAAGTCTTGACTTATGGCCAGCCAGTACAAAGCCAGCAATCTGCACCTGCAGAGAGGTCAGTCCTGGGGGACCTGGGGCTTGCACTAACTCTAGGAAACCACCACAAAGGTCAGTTAAATGGTAGCACACAATTGGACGGTGTGGGAAGGTATTCCTCTATACCCATTTGGTGTCAGTACTGAAGGGGACGTGAGAACAGAGAAAGAAATCTTTAAGGCGTTGGAACAAGATGTACCGACTCTAGTATTTTTCTCACTATGGCCCCCAGACGCCCTTCTGTTCTTTCTCACTCAACTTCCTGAACGGATGGCACGCCTCCTCCAAAGGTTTTCCCGCAGTCTCCTTGACCTGTGAGCCTAGAGTTCAGTGTAGCCACCCAACAGCCATGCTCTCAGGATGTGTGATTCCGCTGATGTCTGTTTGGACTTCGCAGATTTACCAAATCCGCACATCTCTGTGTGGGGAAAAGAAGGGCGGGAGTGGGAGTGGAGGCCTTGCCCTCCTCTCCTTAGGTGAAGGGTGGGCGCATCTTTCCTCTCCACAGCCACAATGGGAAGCGTTGTGTTGGTGGCCTTGACCTTCTATTATTTTTAAGCAGCTGTAGCTGAACAAAAGACAAACGAAAACTTTCTGTGGCTGACATTGAAAAAATTGCTGGCATGTCATATGGTAACTCATTAAAGAATTCCCATTCATCAAAACAATTCATTTTTGTTTGAAGAGGCAAAATAAGCAATTTCTTTCTGATTTCAGCATCAGCCTCTCCGGACATATGTGGCTCTGGTTCATTTGCAGTGATTTTTATTCTTAAATTTTAAGAGTTTTGGGGACCTGTTTGGAATATTTTTACTTATAAATCTGTTTGAGCTCATTTTCCTCCTTATATTTTTTCTTTTATAATTCTAATCTCCAAGACTAGCATTTAAACAATTTTTTTTTAATATAGGAAGATACACACTGAGTGGTTTCTTTTTCTTTTTTCTTCCCCTTTCCCTCCCCCACAGAAATTGAAATAGACTCAAAGAATTTGAATCTATCACTGTACTGTGCATAGAAAAAATGGTCTCTGGGTGATTTTAAAATGCTTTCCTAATGGGAGGAATTTTCCAGATTTTCTTAGAATCCTGAGCCTTAATTAAATTTTATAAATGTTCCGTTTATAAAGCGCATGTAGCTCGAGTTTGTGTTCGCTCTGTTTAATTAGGCACCACAGAAATCCAGCTTAGGGCCTCCCCTTAACATTTTTTTTTTCCCTCAAGGTTTGTTGGTCAGGATTATTCCCCCATCACTTTGTATTCCTCACCTCATAGGCTCCATCTTCAGGAAGTTTCCGGTCTCCTTTCTTGCCCCCCAGCTTCACCCCTGGCAGCCCGGATCCCTTGTCAATGCCCTCAGTTCCCGCTCTCCTCTGTCACTACTTTCTTCTCTCTCTTGGCAGATGAGGGAGAGGCTCAAAACCCTGGCTGAGGTCAGGTGAGAGGTTCAGTGTGCCAGCAGACTGAGAAGGCCGGTGCAGAAACCACGGGCAGCTGGAAGGTTGGGAGGGAGAAGGTCGCCTCTGCTCAACTCCTGCCCAGTCTCCAGGAAGGATTTCCCAACCAGACTCGCCGGATCCCGGTTCCGGGAAAGTGGGATCTTATAAATATCCCTTCGCCCTTGGGAATCCTTGGGTGTTGAAATTTACTGATTGCGAGATATGATTTTTGTCTTTCCCACGTGTTTGTGCAGGGAGTTTGCAAGTTCCGGTAGTCATCTGGTAAACCTCTGTAAAGCCTGCTGCTCCTCAGACCGCCGGTCCAGGAATAGGACCGGAGCTCCTGGGAAAGGGGGGATAGCTACAGGACTCCCTGGACGTGTTTTCCTTTGGCCTACATGTCACTCTCAAGAGGCCAAGGAAAGGGGGCTTTGCTGATGCTGGAAAAGAACAAACAAACCTTCACACCCAGGTACACACACACACACCATTTCCTGGCTTTTTTTCTTTTCCTCACCTGCTCTTGATGTTAATTTTTACCTGTATAACACATACTGACAGTCTAGAATTTCCAGCGCTGGAGAGACTAAAGGAGAAGCGCTTTTCTTAATTCTGCACCCAGCACATCACCCTGGTCAGTCCAGCAGGGCCTGGAGACAAGCCCCTTCACAGGGCAGCTACTCTCAGCCAGCACTTGGCAGTGCCAGAGAAGGCTGGGGCTTGGCTCATCTCAGGCAGTGTTCTCCCCGGGCCCTGGATTACACTGATGCTCTTATCCTGTTTACCCCAAGTACCCTCCTAATGCCTGCTATCATCTCTAGGACTCCCAGGAGGAGCCAATTTCCCACTCCAAGCCCTTCTCCTGCTGCAGTATCCCAGTTTCCAACAGCCTGGAGGAGCGCTACACAAAGTGCCTTGTGACCGGGCACGGAAAACCTCTACAGAGAAGTCAATCTTCATAGCGTGCAGCCAAATAAGGTCTCAGAAACGTTTTTGTATTTGAGGGGGGCCCAGTGAAGAGACTCCTAACACGACTGCTCCGTTATTAGAGAAAGTTTTTATTGTAGATATGAGAGAAAGAACATCCGGAGGCATCGGGGAAGGTGCAGAGCAGAGAAAAGGAAAAACAGATTGGGCGTGGCTAGCGTTCGGGAAGCCGGGGAGAGAATGGTGGAAATAGGGCGATGGCAAGAGATAGAGAACAGAGCATCGCAGGAGAGAATAAGAGAATAAGAGAGAGACAGAGACAGAGAGACACAGAGAGGGCAGGAATAGGAAAGACTAGTGGGTTGTAAGGAGAGTCTGTAGCTGCAGGGGGTAGGGGAAGGGCCAGGAGACTGGCATGGGAACCCAGACGCCACCATGGGCTTTAATGTGCAGCCATAGGTAGAAGTCCATGGAACCATATGTCCCTTCCGCCAGAGGTAAGGAAAATTGCTCCTTTTGGCAGGTGGGAGCCAGTCCTGAGGACTGCGGCTTTTATCTGACTGCCAGAAATCCTATAGTTCAGCCTGAGTTCATTTCCGAATGCTTGAACAGCCTGAGACCTGACAGTTCTGGGGTGCTGGCTACTTCCAACAACCTAGTTTGATCTCATCACGGTGCTCCGCTGAGTGCATACACTTGGCCATTCGCTGTGACAATGCCAGGATTTAGACAGCACTCACATAATTGTCTTCACGGCAGAGGTCTGCCGAGCAGAGATCTGTATGTGAGCTTACGTCCTTTACAGCATTTTTGTAGTTGGTATCTCATTTTTACTTTAACAAATAAACCCTGTGGCTCTACTGGAAAAATGTCATCTCTCCTTCCCTCTTTCCCAAGATAACAGTGTTTTTATGGGTCAGTGCTGGACTCATCAATCAGTCACCAAGAGCTGGCCTTTGGGGAAGCATTTGTTCCTTGTCTCTTTGCTGTTTGAAAAGCTTCATGTGTGGTTTCTAATGCTTTCCAGGTTGGACATTTCTAAACTCCAGGTGGTCAGAAGAAGGCCTCCTCATAGATCAAAGGGTGTATGATAAGCAGCCAGAATAGGCAATGTGTAAAATGGGAACTTTGAGTATTTTACAGAAAATATCTGATTGGCTCCTCAGCCTGAGAAAGAAGGGTGGGGAAGGATTGGTACCTGAGTATTCAACTCCTGAATCTCCCACTTTCCATGTGGGGCTGAGTTGCCAAGAGAGGCTAAATAATGGTGGTATATACGTGTGTGTCGCTAGCAATGGAACTCAGGGCTTTGCTCGTGCTAAGCAGTGACTCTGTAACAGAACTACACATCCAGCCCATAAAGAGGTCAGTTCTTTTTTTTTTTAATTTTATTTTTCTTTTTAGTTACATTTTGTTAACTCTGTGTCCCAGCTGTGTCCCGCTCCCTCATTCCCTCCCCAACCCCACATTCCCTCCCTGGTCTCTTCCCTGCCCCTTTCCACGTCCACTGATAGGGGAGGACCTCCTCCCCTTTCATTTGACCCTGTTTTATCAGGTTTCTTCAGGGCTGGCTGTAAAGTCCTCCTCTGTGGCCTAACAGGACTGCTCCTCCCCTGGGGGGGGGGGGTCAAAGAGCCTGCCCTTGAGATCCTGTTAGAAATAGTCCGTGTTCCCCTTACTTTGGAAAACTACTTGGTTATTGAGCTACCATGGGCCACATCTGAGCAGAAGTTCTAGGTTATATCCATAGATGGTCCTTGGTTGAGTGTCAGTTCTTTCTTGGAAAGATTTATTTTTATTTCGTTTTATTGTTTTTGAGTCAGGTTCTCACTGTGCAGCCTTGGCTGGCCTGAAACTTACCATGTTGACCAGGCTGGCCTTGAACTGAGATCAAATTGCCTCTTCTCGCTAGTGCTGGGATTAAAGGTGTGTGCAGACACACTTGGCGGAGGCTTTTATTCCTGTGTGTGTGTGTGTGTGTGTGTGTGTGTGTGTGTGTGTGTGTGTGTTGAACACCACGTGTGGATGGTGGAGGGCAGAAGAGGGTGTAAGTTCCCCCCGGAGCTGCAGTTACAGGAGGTTGCAAGCAGAGAACTGAACACGGGTGCTCTAAAGCCACAGCAGGCACCCTAATGCTCTGAGCCATCGCCTCAGCCCCTATGTTGGAGACTTGTCTGATAATGCTGGCTATCAGACACATGACAATCTCCAAGAAAATTCTGATGTCAAGTAGTAAAATATAATACTGGCTGGCAAGCGTTTTCACTCTTTTCCTGTGAATTCTTTTCTTTTTAGCACAGTGATCCACTGCCACCGACATTCGAGCAGGTGAATGACATTTACAGTGTGATTTGCTGGTTGTCCTTCATCCGACCACTGTATTTATGACAGCTCTCAGATAGTCTAGATCAAAGACTAGAGTTATTTTCCTGTGCTAAGTGATTCTTTTCTAGTTAATGGGGCTGAGTCACACAAGGAAAGGTAGCTGTGAGGGCGTGGGCAATCTTCATAGCACTCTGTTACTAATTCAGGAGATAGAAAATCAATCAAAGTGAACATAGCTTCTCAAGATGTATTATCTCCCCCAATGGACAAACTTGGCACAGTTTTAAAAGCAAAATAAAACAGGATAGAATTATATTACAAAGCATAAAACAAATATTCATGAATTCATAATGGTACAAGCAGATGATTGAATAAGTGAACAAGGGACAAAAGATAATTCTCCTTTTGTAGAAGAATTCCAGGTACTTTATGTCAACCTTCAGGGAGGTAAAGCACAGCTCAGCATTCCTCAAGTGTGGGTTGCACATAGCCCCTACCATTTCAAAAGGGCAGTGTAGCGAGAGAGCAAGCAAGTTCACACTGAAAACCGTGACAGACAGGGCTGTGCTCTGGAGGTCAAAGCCAGCACCAATGGTGATAAATCATGTAAGTGTGGACCTGTAGGGACCGAGTCTTGTGTGTTCCCCAAATGCTCATGTGTGAGAAGCTCTGTGCCCAGTGGGGAACTGGCGGAAAGTCTCTAGGTTATTAAAGGCCAGTGTGGGACTTTGCATTCTCCCTCTTGCTCTTTTGGGGTTTCGACCATAATATGCTGACTTATGATTGGGCCCAAAAATGAAAGGGCTTTTTGATCATAGATGGAAGCCTCCAAAACTGTGAGTCAAAATTAAAATGTGCCCTTTACACACTGATTTATCTCAGGCATTTTTTTTTTTTTTACAGTCACAAGAAGCTGACCGACACAGTACCCTTAATACAATATGATAAAGATGACAGTTCACATTCTGCTCTGTCTTTCCTAAGGAAGCCTTATCATCCCAGCATAACAAGAGAAACATCAGTCTCACCCCAGGAAAAAGATATCCTACAAAATTCTTTCTAATCGCCATCAAAGTCGTCAAAGCCATTCAAAATAAGGGGAATGTGAGAAAGTGTCATAACTCAGGGGAGTTCAAGGGGACCTGAGTATTAGATGTAGTAGAGTGTGCAGGCTGGTATCCTGGGACAGAAAAGGAACACTAGGTGAAGCCGATGACACCTGGCTAAACTATAGAGCTGGTAAGAATGCATTATTATTGGCTTACAAATTGTAACAAATGTACCATCCTAACGCAACCAAACGAGATGTGTGGGCACTCGATAGTCTCGATTCTTCTATGTCGGTGTAACCTTCCTTTTAAAGAGTATTTTAAGTAAGCTGTTATCTCCTCAAAAGAGAAAGCAGATGGGAACAGAGCCAGGTTTTGGACGAGATCAGCCTATCAGTGACTCAGCCAGAATTTATGTCCTTCCTGCCCTGGAGCCCATTGCTGACAAGACCATCTCAAGGGCCCCCAAGAACCAGGCTTTCCTCCTAAGATGAGTGTCATAAGACGGCCTCTGAACCAGCCGAGCTCTTCTGTTTCCCCTGAAGAGGCTGAACAGCCATCTAAATTATAGTGCAGGGACTCTCAGACGTGGATGGGAATACCTGAGTTAGACACTCCAGAACCCTGAACATTTTAATTCCCCAAGATTCCCGAGCCATCAAAAGTGCCCCTAAATCCATGGGGGGGGGAGGTGGATGAATGGATCTCCTCTTCCCAAAGTGACAAGTGGTCCTTTCCCAGCTCAGAACCTATCCCAGGTCCAATTATTATTATACAAATAACCAGAGTTAAGTTAGAACATTCTGTGGAACCAGCCAATGCGCTCCCAGAAGCTGAAAAAGTATGCACAGAGCAGGACCCTGAGAACACTTGACTAAGGGGAACAGAATGATAAAGCTTGAGAAGAAAGCTCGTCAATATGGTTCCCTTCTCCTATGCTATGGAGCTGTATTTTCCTGGCAGGACCTTGAGAGATTATGCCCTGGGAATATATTTTCAGACTCACACCCAGAGCATGGAGAGAGTACGATCTACACCAGTGTTTCCCGTGTCAAGTGGAGGAGGAGCAAGAGCTCAAAAGGTTCAGGTGAGTGAGCGGGCATGATTGGCCACCTCAGGAAAACCCACCCACTGAAGCAGGAAGCCTTGGAAAATCAGCCAAAAGGTGAAAAGAAAATCCCAGAGCACCCTGAGTCACATTACTGAATAACTAAGGATCCAGGCACATGAGGCCTGGCACAATGTGGCACAGGAAACACTGATGGCAGGGGCCTCAATATTGAGTAAACTGGGGTTACTTGGGTCCCTATGTTGGCTGTCTTCTGTGGGGCCTACCGATGGTGAGCATGATGGTACAGAACCCCATTTCCTGGGAACAGTAAATAGGGCAGGACCCCCAAATAATAGAAGATAAATGTTGGGTTTAGCCCATCAGAATCAAGGTGGTTACAACTACAAATGGTTAACAGGGCTTGGTTCTCCTAGGAACAGAATAGATGGCAGCTGACAAGGTTTTTGCTCTTTATCTACACATAAAAAAAAAAAAAAAAAGAAAGAAATTAGGCTGAAGAGATGCTCAGTGGTTAAGATTGACAGGTGCTCAACACCCTTAATCAGGCAACTCAACTACTTGTAACTCCAGTTCCAGGGGGACCTAAACCCTCTGGCATCTACAGGAACCTGTACATGTATACATCAACTCCACAGAGACACAGACAGACAGAAACATACACACACACGTACACACTCAAATAAATCTTTTTAAGAATCATGAATAGATAGGCAGTGGATGTGTGGATGTGTGTGTGTGTGTGTGTGTGTGTGTGTGTGTGTGTGCTCATGTGTATGCTCTGGAAAATCCCTTAGCCAATGTCTATACCTGAGCCAGTTTTCAGACTTGGCATCCACTAATTGAAAAAGAACTTGAGCCCTTAGGAGGAAAGACCCTGAATCACCATAGCAACCACATATGACAGCAATCTAAATAGTATTTCCCTGAGGGAACCTATGTCCCTTTACTCAAATCATCACAGAGAGGGATGAGAGCTTACCCACAAGGCTCCGGGACTGTTGGATGTAGTTTCTGAGTTTTTCTAAATTTAACCCAGGATCTGTAGAATCTTCATGTTTCTCTTATTGGAACAGGGCATACAGCAGCCAGGTAATATGTAGAAATCCAGGCCTGAATGATTTGCAACAGGCTCACTGGAACTTGGAACCCACCAAATGGGTCCTCCCTTAGTCTGTGGATATGTCATTGGAATGGACCTGGTTGGTTGTTGGCAGAACCCAATGATGATTTTTGGTTTGTGAGTGTGTACAAAGTAAATGGAGTTGAATGAGAAGGCTTTGAAAGGGCTCTTTGCCCCAGCCCAGAGAGTAAATGACAATGAAAGCAACACTCCGTCCTAAGGAGTTCCATGCACAAAGACCAATGGCATGCAGGGGGAATCAGGCCAGTCATAGCTCTGGCCTGGTTTGTCAGTCTTGGCCCCACAGAAACTGGACAGACTCAGCAGGATGTTAGGTACTACAAGCCCAATGCCTGCTGTTACTGCAGTTATAGTCCATAGCTGTATTGCAGAGCACAGAAAAAGAAAGAGCTTGGGTACAGAGAAGGTGGTCTTTTTCGTTTCTTCAAGGAGAGAGTCCAGAAGCAACCTACACTGGCTTGAAGTGGATACTGCTATAGATTTACGTCTTGCCCAAGACCTGTGCCCTGTGCCAATTCTTCTCCTGTCTGTAGCAATTCAACCCAAAAGGACTAGTCTGTTTGTTTAAGGAAAACACCTGGATTCCCTACGTTACTGGCGTCATGTCAACAGGCTCAGATGAAGAAGATGTAGTAAATAGGTAGAGACCTTGCTTGGACCCCATGACAAGCAGCTTCTCTGTGATTCAAGGTGGAAAAAAAATGCCATGTGGAGTCTATGGCAGTGAGAGCCTCACAATGAAGACCTCTGGGTTCTGGAGCAAGGCCACGCCATCTGCAGCAGAGAATTATATACCATTTTTGAAAGAATAGCTCTTGGCATGCCATGGGCCCTGGTTGAGATGAAGTGCTTAACAAGGGAAAGCCAAACTGTCCATGATAATCCGAGTTCCATCCAACCGAAGCTATGAGGTCAGGTGGGCCCGGGAGCATCCATCATTACAGCCAACAGTCCATCCCAGTCGGACAAAGCAGGAGAAGTGAGCACAAGAAAGCTTCAAGTCCCCCATGTTATCCATCATCTTCACACCAGCTTCGCATCCTCAGTTCATATATCTGACGCTCACCTGCAGGGTGATGAGGGTCGCGCCATCCTGTTTTGGACAACTGAGTAAAGGAAAAAGGAGGAATATTGTGAGTTTGTGAGTGCAAGCCCGAGCTCTGCACTGACTGCGTGGTAGTCCCTCCCACGAGTGACTTTAAAGATAGGCAAAGGGAACCCCTCCCAACGTGGACAGCTGTAGACGAACAGCCTTCATTTCCCGCTTTTGAGAAAACGAAAGTGTCCCGAGTGGGTGTACATGGACAGTAACAGAAGCCTGGGCTAGGGGCCTGAAAGGGAAAGACTTTAAATCTCAGGGACATTAGCCAGGCATCTTTTGCCTGTAACTTCAGGATTTGAGTGGCCAAGGCAGGAGGACTGTTATGAGTTTAAAACCAGTTCTGGGGACGAAACTCAGTGTTGCATGCATGCGAGGCAAGCATTCCACTGAGCCCTCTCCAGGGTAGGAGAGTATCTGCAGCAGAGAAAACCAGCCCAATAGACAAGAGCATTCGGCAGGCAGTACCAGCCAGCTTCTGTCACTGGCCACCTAAGTGATGGCGCAACTGGTACGTCAACGTGGTGGCCATTTCCAAAACATGGGAGAATCTGTAGGCGCTCGAACTGATGGACTCATGCTCATCAAGGATGCCTCGGTCATTGCCACTGGTAAGTGCCTTAACCTGCAAGCCAGAGGCAAACCCAAATTCTCAGACAAAGCACCATCCCTCAGAGAAAACTGGTGGCCATTGAACAGGAGCTGGTCACCTTGTATGTTTCTACCTCAGAAAGAGAAATGATTTAACTCCAGTGGAATATATGCATATATATAGGTTTTGTTTTCCCGCACAGAGGTCCTAAACCGCTCTTTGGAGGCCCACTGGGTATTTATGGCACTGACGTGGGACCTCACAGAACACTGCATTGCACTCATCTACTTGACAGCCGTAGAGATGTGACAGGAAGCATTTGACTATGACCTTTCCATAGACTACAATGTCGGATAGAGAGATGAGATTGGTTTGTCAGGAGGAGTTTACAAAACACCTTGGAGATGATAGCTAGGCTGTCTGTGTGGGACACCAACCTCTAGAACCTTAAGTCAAGGACCATGTCATGACACCGTGCCCTCAACATATGGAACACAAGGGCCTGGTAACCAAAACACAGGAGGGAGGCATGGCCCCACCCCTCCTCCCTAGGACCTGCCTGGGCAGTTCACACTTCACCTACTTACCAATGGCTTTTGCAAGATTAGAAGTTTGGCTCTAATGAGAATGTTTCCACCAGGGGGCAGAGCAGGAGTCACCTTACACCTCAAGGCTTAATTAAGTACTGCCAGTTCTAACAGTACCCTGTGTGAGGGAAAGAGGTGTCAGGAGTGATCGGTTCTGCTCTTCAGGAGGAGCTAGGGCTATCCGTATGTAGTGGGACAAGAGGCTATGTGCCTACTGTCCTGGTGGCCAGTGTTGGGATCTGGTGGTGTTCCCTGGCACACCTTGATAACAGACAAGTGTTGGTTTGCACACCACAGGATGGCAGGGGCTGAAGGGCAACCTTGTTTTACCCTAGCATGTAAGCTATGCCAGGGGGGGTGCCAGCTGAGGGAGAGGGCCGTGCGGGATGGATGGGGTGAGATGGAGTTCCCAGGAGTAGCCCCTCATCCCTCTGGCCCTTCTCTCAGCTTCTCCAGGAAGAGAGATGGCAAGAATCTTGCAGGTACAGTTCCCAGATGGGACAATACGATTATACGGGATAAGTGGGTTGAAATTTGGATTGAACTAGGAGTGATAACTCGCTGCCCAGGTCCTCACTTGGGTCCCAGCCTCTAGGATATGGGCTGCGGTCAGTTCACAGATGTCCCTCAGACACAGGGAACTGTGTCCCACCCCCACAGACCCCAGGCAACCCTATACCTCTCCCTAACACATCCAACACATGATTGATGGGGAGAAGAGGAGTCAGAGGGTGACAGGGTCCAGTTCTTTTGTCTCAGTTCAGTCCCAGCATAAAGTGACACCCCAGCCCTTAGGTAAGCACCGTTTGCTGCTCTGAGAGGCATCTTCTTCTGCACAATCCTGGGCTCCACCCCTCCTGGGCACTTCCCTGTGAGTGTGCTGCAGACATCACTGCCTCATAGTGCTTCCACAGAACCTTTTTCTGAAATCCGATAAAGACAGAGCAATAGTGTCTGGTTCAGTCCGGACACCAGGACTTTCTGCTTTCTGGCTGGCTATACCTACACTGGATTGCTGCCCCGAATAAGGCCAAATTCAGTTGATCATTTTACAGAATTCTGCTGACTCAGGCCCCAGCATCTCCATATCACATACACACAAGCCCTGCCCCCTACCCACCACATCCGAAGAAGAGCCAGCAGAGAGAAAAAGCGGTTTTGATTTAACAGTTCTTTCCTGCTTCATCAAAAAAGAAAGAAAGAAAAAAAAAAAGCCAAATCCAACAACAACAAGAAGGAAGACACAGAACCAACTCCAGAACATCCCTAGCTAATCACAGCATAAATAAACGTAACTGATTCATCTTTTGTTTAGTAGAAGTTACTAAATTTTGAATTAAACCCTGACCACGAGCCAAGCAAAATCTCAGAAAAGCAAAAGGGCAAGTTCAGATTCCAGTTTCAGTAAACTTATGTCCAAATTCAACTTTTTTTTTTCACCCAAACTGTTGGACGAGAACATCATTCCAGTTTTCTTACAAGGCTCAATACAAACAGGTGTTTAAATTTTGCTAAGTAGGTAAGAGTCAGATTCAAAACTTTTCTGGGTGACAAATAATTCAAAAATCTCCATTTTTTTTCCTCAACAAAACTTTGGGTTACCTCCTTCCCCTCCTTTCCCGAGCAGTAAGGCACAATCATTCTAGAATACTGCCAAATATAACGAGCATCTACAGATGGGTCGGCCTGCAGCTGGAGGCTTTAGCTCTGTAGTATTTATCTGAAATCTCCAAGCCAGCAGAGCAAGGCAACAGCACAGCGCACTGAGCACAATTCTCAATGTTTTGGCTCTGGAGCAAATAGCGGCTGAACTTAGTTTTTTCAGCTCAAATGGAATTTATGCAGATGTGCTTTGCACTAAATTCATTAAACAATTACATCCTGGTGCCGTTTTCACATTTTTTTGTAAAGGATCTGCATAAGCACTAATTAGATCTAAGACAATGTTACTGGGCAAATTACAGTGTGGATTGTTCGCCTTGTCTTGCATCCCGCATCTGCTTCGAGATGATGATAATTTAGGTGCAAAGCCATATAAATGTTGGGTTTTGTTTCATTTACTGGAAATATTTATTTGAAACATACTATAGATTAATTGATAACGTAACCATTTTTAAAAAGAGCCTCCCGATGTTATTTTTCTCACAGGCGTTGAGGGGTAAAATTCAGTCGGGGAGGGGGGCTACGGTAGCTGGAAATTCTCACAATTGCTAACCGGCATTTTCCCCTCCGTAAGGGTGAGGTTTGCTGCTGAAAGGATCTTTGCATTTCATTTGGCTTCAAGTGCAAGCTGGGTTTGCTGAATTACAGCGGGGCCTTTCAGACTGCAGCTTTGATGCAAAGGCATGCAGTCTCCTGGACAGCTCTCTCCCAGTCACAGCAACCCAGCTCTTCCTGCATCCGCTGGACAATGTCAGGAGGTATCAGTATCTTGGGTGGTTCAGAACTCACCTCGGGGTGTGTCTTCTTCCTCTAATATTTATCTTCTATTCCATATAGCATTAAATGTAAAAGACTAACATTTAAGCATGAAATTCACTCTGCGGAAAGTTAGGGCATTCCAACAGGGTTTCTATGGCAACTTTGAATGTATCAACTTAATTCAAGGCTCCCTCCAGCCCCGAAGTCACCACCCTCTAGTAGACATTCTGCACCAGGCTCTCCATTCTGCTCACACCCAGAACTGCTTCTGCTCCAGCCCACAGCGTCTCCCTCCCCGGGAAGGAGGCCAACGATGGGAATCAGCTTGGCTGCTGCGGTTCTAAACCCCACTCCTGAGGCTGGACTTTGCAAATGGTTACTTCTATTGTTTGGTGGAGCCAGCCAGGAAAACCCAAGTTCAGTGTGAACGCCAGCAGAGATTATGAGGCAAAACTGAACTCTGAATGTAATCAAATGAAAAAGCCCAACTCCAGGATATGTGGAAATGCCCACTTTATTAACCCCAGAGTTGCACGCATTTGTGGGCCTCTCCGAACCTAGCGTCAAAGCTCGCTCACTCTGGCCACCTGCTTCTTAGGTGGGGTTTTGCATTTCATCCTTGGGTTTTTGCTAGGTGGGGAAGGTTGTAACCGTAAGGGTGATAATAATTGCTTCTGAAGACTTAATTGTAAGGCTGAAAACGCTGTGCTGGTTAAATATGAGATTATATCCTCCTTGAAGGAGAAAATAATTTAGCATTGGGCTTTGCAGTTTAAAGGTGAACTATATTGCCAATGTGGAAGAAAGCAGTGTTTGTGGCTTATTATTTATTTTCTTTGTGTGTGTGTGTGTGTGTGTGTGTGTGTGTGTATGTGTGTGTGTGTGTGTGTGTGTGTAAAGTCTTACTATATACACTAAGTAGACTTCCAACATGCTGCCTCTGCCTCAGGAGTGGTAGGATTATGGGTGTGTGCACATCTAAACAGAAAATTTGTCAGCTGCCAATAGCTCTTCTGCTAAGGGTAGAGGCTCAGGAAAGCCTCCCCAGTCCATGCTGAAATGTTGACTAACCTGATCTTTCCGAGGATTGTGCAGGCAACCACAGCTGTTGTGATTGTATGAATGCAGAAGTTCCGTCATGTCCAGAATCATTGTTCATACTCGCTCTCCCTGATCTCTGGCTCTTACATTGCTGCTTCCTCTTCTGTAACGGTCCCTGAAACTTGGGGAGGGAGTGCAATTTAGATTTTCCATTTGTGGCTGGCTGATCATTCCACAGAAACATATTCTCTGCACTTTGATCAGTTGTGAGTTTCTGCATCAACTGCATGAAGAAACTTCTTTGATGTGATCAGAGATATGAACGTAGAGAACAGTTTGATACCATGGCCATTTAGCAAAATAATAGTAAAAGGTCCACCGTTGAGACCGACGAGATTTTTCTAAGCATGGTTTCTTGTCCGTATCTACAGCAATGGGTGTGCGTTTCCTTCCATGAAGTGGGCCTTACAGCCAATGAGAAAGTGGTTGATCACTCCCGTGACATTTGTGCCCCTAGTGCACTCCTGGGCATAGCTTGCCAGAACAGTCATTATCGTGGTTCACAGGGTTTGAAGCTGAGAAAAACTGATTATTACTTTTCTCCTCCAGCAGTGAGTGTATATGGCAGATTCCAGGAAACAAACAAACAAACAAACAAACAGCTGGGATGAAGCTTCCAGTCCGGTACTTGCTTAGTTCTCCATGGTGTGACATGGTGATGTGGTATTAAAGCTGGGAGCTCAGCCTGTGTCACCAAGAGGGGAAGCTTGAATGGTAGGGACAAAGCAGGATTATGTCTCTGAACCACACGGAAGATCTTGGTTTTACTCATAGGTTTCTGGTTAGAATGTACAGAGGCATTAAAAAGCAGTCTGGCTGCTCCTGAGTCACTCAGTCTAGAATTACCCCATGATCCACTTATTCCATTCCCAGGCAGGTACTTCAGATTGACCGTGTATATATTAAAACTAGAATATTAAATCCAAAAGCTCAACGTGACTTGAAGAGGGTGTCTTCAGGAAGTTATTAGGTCACAAACACACCACCATTGTGGGTGGGGTCGGTACTCCCCTAAGAGATGCCTCAGAGAGCTCACTCTCCCTTCCCCTCTGTGAAGAACAAGGGTCCATCGGACAGCCAATAAGCTAGCATTTTGATCTTGAACTTAGAGTCTAGGACTTTGGGAAATAGATTTCACTTGCCTACAGCCACCCAATTTATGGAGTTTTGTTACAGCATCTCAGGAGACTAAGAAAGTGTTCCCAGAGACGTGGAAACCCATGGCCACTTAAAAAGTTGTACACTGTAGCAGCCAAAGATGATGGACACAACCCAAACACCTATCATGGCTGCATAGATAAACCATAGTACACCAATATAAAGGAATTTTATTTGGTCATTTAAAAAAGATGAGGTTTGTTTGGTCCTCTGTGGGTCTCACATCCAAAGATTAAACCAACCAAACAAACAAAACAAAACAAAAAAAAAGGAAAGTACTTTTAAAAACTTGGGCCTGTATAATTCTTTTCTTGTCATTTTCTTTTTTCCTAAACTACTAAAATAACTATAGAGTTAACAACCTGGGAGTGATTTTAAATACATAGATCCAGGAGCTGGAGAGATAGCTCAGCAGTTGAGAGTGCTTGCTTGTCTTCCAGAGGACTCTGGTTCTGCTCTCAGGACCCACATGTAACTCCAGCTCCAGGAGATCTGATGCCCTCTTCTGGCCTCTCTGGGCATATACACATGTCCCACACATACAAACAAAAATAAATTTAAAAAAAAGCGGGGGGAGGGGGGAGAGGAGTCTATACAGATCCATGAAATTAACTCTTCAAACTCCAACAAAATAGTCAAATCATTTTTTTAAATTAGCTATCATGTTTCATTTGATTTTATCATGAAAATAATAAACAATGTTCCTTCACATCCACTAGGAAGGGTTCTATACTATAGAAAAACGGAAAGCACAAATGTTGGTCAAGATACGCAATATTGGTAGAAACATAAAGTGTTGCGTTCATGCTGAAAAACCGGCGTGGAAGTCCCTCAAAAAAAAATACAGGCCATAATTAGGGAGTAGCTCAGATATCGGGCATTTGCCTAGCATGTGTAAGGTTCTGCCATAAAGCCCTAAAACTGCAAACTTTTTGAAAAATGTAATTACTGTATGATCCAGCAATGATTTTTTAAGGCAGAAACCAAAAAGAATTGAAAACAGGATCTTGGAACAAATATTTGTTCAAGCAACATTACTCATAACAGACAAAAGCTAAATGTGATTCAAGTGTCCACTGATAGGTAAGTGAAAAACCAAAAAAAATGAAAATAATGTTATATATTATAAAATTTGGCCTTGAAAAGAAAGGAGATTAGGCTCATGCCACAACATAGATGAGACCTGAACCTCAAGACACAAAGCTACGTGAAACAAGCCAGGCACAGAAAGACAAACACTGTATGATGCCACCTTTATAAAGAATCTAAAATGGCCAAATTTATAGACAGCAAATAAAATGACAGTTGCCAGGGGCTGAGGAGACACAGGGACAGGTAGCAAATGTGGTAAATTTAATATTATATGCATTTTATCACTTAAAAAAAAAACAATGGTTGCCTGTGTGTCTAAGACCCTGTAAACAGGGTGGGGAAGATGCATGCCTTTGGATCTGGGCTGGATTCTGTCTTGCCACACATTTGGTATAGCCCAGCCATTCTCTAAGCCTGGCTCCATTCTCTAAGACCCAAACTACAACCCTAAGATGATAAGTAAAGAAGACTGTATCTACGTTACATGCTTATTTTCCTCTTCTACATATGATACTTTAGAAAAAAAAAAAAGATGAGCATCCATAAGTAAAAATGCCTTGTAATTTAAGCTGCCAGATAAATTTAAAATCTGAATTCAGCATAATAAAAGAATGTTTAATAATTGGTTCATGTAAACTTGTCTGTAGCATTTCAAGTGTCTTGGACAATGTTTGGAATATATGTATACAAAAAATATTATTTATTAGAAATTCAAATTTAAATGTATATTCCATATTTTGCTCACTAAATAAAACTCTTACCCACAACACTGAGGCTTTTATCATTCAAGTAAGTGACGAAGGTTTGCTTTATGGAGAGGAAAAACCATTTTTCTCCAGTATTCCAGAGATTTGTTCTCGCCCTTGTCCTTGAGCCCGGCTATTATCTTAGAGGCATGACGGGCATATGGCTGAATGACTGAAATGACAGCTCAAAACTGAGCTGATAGATTAATCTTTTATTTTACCTCCTAATTATGATTGGTTTGAAACAAATAAAAACATGAATGAGTTAAGGGCTTAATTTCCTTCTTTGCCTTTTACTCCAATAGCACTGGGAGCCAGCCTTCTCTCTGAGGTGAGGCTCCCTCTCATAGTCATCAGAAGCAGTTTTATCATGAAGATGGTGGCCCCGAAGAAGACAGGCTTTGAGCGTACAATAGTAGAGACAGTGTCAACCCAGTCAATTTTATTGAGAGGGGCTTGCCCTTCCTCAGAGCAGTTGAGATGCCTTCAAGAGCTTTACACACTACCCAGCCCCTCATGTATTCGTTGCCCTATCCCCCTAGTCTCCTGCTGGGGATGGCGCAGTGTCATTAAAATGAGGTTCCCTGAGAAAGACAATGGTCACATTCACCCGCAGAGGCCTGCAGGGACACGGAAGGCAGGCCTGTCTCATAATTGTGTGCTGTGTGCAGCATGGACTCTTAGGCTTCTCCTGTAGAGCTGTGGTAGCTGTGGGTGTGGTAGGAGGCGCCCAGGAGGCGGGGTGCTGTGCTCTGCTTCATCCCTCCAAATGGCCAGCCTCTGTGCCCATTGTCGGCCAAGGAATCGTGCCTTTTCTGCCTTCTACCGTGTAGTATTGTGGATTGGTATGGCTGGACTTGTGCTTAAGAACAAGATTAGAAATTCATTTTCCGTTCAGTCTTCACCATAATTGCATATACTATGCCAGATACTGAGTTGGGATAGGAATATAATCTTTTATTTTACAGGCAAGATGAAGTCCCCCGGGGAGAGTTAAGGAACGTGTTCAGATTTACAGAGCTAGTTCAGGGACAGAGGAATGGAAAGCCAGGAACTGAACTTCTGAGTCTATGGTCTAACCTTCACACCGCACCTCCCGATTCAACTGTGGGTTTGTACCAGCTTAAAACGTGCAGCACAACAGGAAAAGCAGCTTAGCGCTGGAGAGATGGCTCAGGCCTGAGGAACTGAGTTCAGCAACCCAGTATCTGTGGAAAAGCTGGTGTAGTGGGTCTGTAATCCCAGTGCTGAGGGGGGTCAGAGACAGGAAGACTCCCAGAGCTCGCTGGCTGGACAACCTAGCCAACCCATGAGTTCTGGGTTCAACGGGAGACCCCCCTCTCAAAACACAAGGTGGAGAAACAGAAAGGAAGACCCTGAGCGTTGACTTCCACCCTCCATAGACGCCTCATATACAAGTGAGCACGCACACACTATTAGGGTAAGGGGGAGGTTACCGTTGGTGGGCCTGTGTCAAGGTGTACCTCTAAGAAGTCCCGTCAGGCAAAAGATCTAGTGAAAGAAGTTTACTGGGGGAGTGGGGACATGAGAGAGAGAGAGAGACAGAGAAAGGGAGAGAGAACAGAATGGGGTATCTGGTGTGGCTGGGTTTTTCTCTGTTTTATGCCCCCCCCCCAGGCACCTGGTGGCTGCCAGTGATGGCATAAGTGCTGTTGAGGGCAGGTGGGTGGGAATGCCTGATTGCTAACACACACACACACACACACACACACACACGCACGCACACGCACACGCACACAGAAAAGAAAAGAAAAATCACTTTAAGTTTTAAAAATAAGAAATGAAATCAAATAAGAGTAAACGAGATAGAGTTGACTTCTTCCAGACAGGATAAACCCTGAACGCGGATAAACTTCCTGTCTGCGGTCACTTTCCTCTCGACTCAACCCAAGATTCGGCGGAGTATTCGCTTCGAAGAATTGACAATTACAGAGGGAGCTTGTTGCTCCAACAGTTCCATATTTTAATAGGAGAATTTGAAATTAAGTAATGTTTATCAGGGTAAACTGAATGTCTAGAATTTAGGAGTCATTTACATTATAATGCACTTCCTCACGCTTTTCCTGTGCATGAATAGACTTAAAATATGGTGATGAGTGGCATTGTTCAGGCTTCTGCGGCTCCCGAGGAGCACACAACACACTCTAAACTCACAGATTAATTGCTAATGAGAACATTGCTCTTGAAGAGTTATATTGTTCATGGGGAAAATGATCACTCCGCAGAAGAGGATGGCCTTACACGGCACCATTTTGGATGGAGAAGCAAAACCGGCATCTGGCCAAGTCGTGAGCCCCTTCTGATCTCCCCATTTGGGTTCCAGGTAGACAGACGTTGACGGAATGCTTTCAGGACGAAAGAGTCAAAACTGCGGAAAGCCAGAGGAAACAGACCACCACCCTGGAAAAGAGTTACAGGTGGTTGTGAGCTACTTGCTGTGGATGCTGGGAACAAAACGTAGATCCCCTGGGAAAGTGGCCCTTGCTCTCAACTACTGAGCTGCCTCTCCAGCCCTGATATACTGGTATTTGTATCTTCCCCTCTTAGCAACAAGAGTCTGCTTGGGAAATCCCACTACTGTCTGCACTAACCTGGGAATTGCTTAGCACCCTTCCAGCTAGCGGACGTTGCAAAGAACCATGTGTGAAGGGAGCAGTGCCTACGGTAGGTGACATCTTGGGGGCAGGCATTGTCATAACTACACTGATTGAGAGGTAAAGTCATAATGGGAAGAAGTTGCTCCCTTTCTGCCCAGAGCTGCACCTGTCTGGGTGACGACTATTACTCCGCAAAGCTTCTTTTTATCTCTAAAGTCTGTGATTTCTCGTCTCCCCTGAAAGTCCTAAGTGAAACAGATGTTCATTGATGGAATCAGACAGGACACGCTATGTTATACTGTGGGTTAAAAGGCGGTACCGAGCCTCAGTGATTTCACACCACGGTGGACTGTTTTTTCCTTTGTGAGGTCCGGGATGAGCTGGGTTCCCCTGCTCTGTGTCTGTCTTCCTACTGTAACTCCACCAGCAAAGCTGGGCTTATCTTTAGCTACCATGGTGAGGGAGGAGACGGTTGATGGTCTGGAGCTGCCTCACCTCCCTTTCCACCTGTGAGACTCACATGACTCCCCCAAGGACAAAATGCAGCCGGCAACACTGTCATACTTTAGTGAGAATCACTGATCCCAAAGCGAATAGGTTTCTAGCCTTTCTCTTCCAGTAAGCTCGAGGAATTATACTCCCACTTCAAGATGTGCTGACACTTGTATTATTTACAAATGACAGGAATGTAAGCTCCTTGGGACAATGTGGGCTTCGTCCCGGTGTCCCTGGTACCTGGTACAGCACAGAACGGATGAAAAGGAGCTCAACAGAGCTTCACTGAACAGTAGAATGAGCTAAGGAGTCATCCACGGCTGAAAGTTCATCAGGCAGTTCCTGTGCCTGGCTTCCCCCAGCATATCACACCAGGGAGGTGTTCTGCAGCACACATGCACACACAGACACACACACATAGACACACACACATAGGCACACACACACACTCCTTCACGCCCCTGTTGACTTGCTGCAGTTCGCTTTGATGAGAACAGGGAGCTACAGTCGCACAGTTCTCTTCAAGCAGTTCAGAAACACCAGGGATCAAGTTTCCGTTCTGTAAGGAACCATTCTGTCTTCAACAGAACTGCTGCTGTCTCCCCATCTGAATCCCTTCCCTAAGAAAATTCATCTTCAGAATGTCATATCCCCAAATCAAACCTCCAGCCAAACCAATGGATAAACAGTCCTCTGAGTGTAAAATCCTCTGACCACCATCTGGATGAACGCCTCTGCTTATTTCTCCCATAATCCTAATAGACCTGTGGTGCCCACATAGCCTCCCTCAAGGGCCTGGTGACAGTGTTTCCCTTACCGGGTGTCTTGGTCCTGCAACCATAGCCCCGATGATTTCCTCGCTTGGTGTTTTTGGCTTTGCGCTTATTCCTACACAGCATCACGAGTAAGCAAATGCTATTTGGCCAGACAGCTAAAAATAACTTGTTTTGCCTGCAACTGGGACATCTGACAGCAAAGTTGGTGATACATATCATTAAGGAAACGGGGATCAAACAAAAACGCGTGTCGTTGCTGCGCTGTTAAACTGCTGAGGTCCGAGACAATGTCGGGATTTCTGTATTCTTTAGGCATTTGCTACCTACTAATTGGAATACAGGAACGTACTCTTTCTTCTTCTTCTTCTTTTTCTTAGGACGAATCTTTCAGCTTTGGCTTTCTCCTCTGGGCCTGATACCATGCAACAAAAACTTGGTGATGCACTGTCACATTTTCATCTGTGTGCAGGCTGCCCCCTTGGGGTTTGAGCATTAGTATTTGCTGATATTTTTTTTTCCTGCCATGAATATTGAAGTGCAAAGAGCTTACATTTAGCTGCGGCAAGGCCTGGAGTTATGAGGGAGTATAATTTTTCAATAATGAGCTGAGTGTGTATGAAAAGGTAGTGGGTGGTTTTACATAGACTATTTATAAACTCCTGAAGGGAAAAAAGCATGCTCCATTCTTGCTATTAAGATAAAGCAAACTAGACCAAAAGGCTCTGTTCATTCTGGTTTAGGTACAGCTGATATGTACCTAAAGACTCAGTAGATGAAAACTGGTGTTGCAGAAAGACAGAAGGCCGAATAAAACATACCATAGAACATTAATCCCAAGTAGCACGCCCATCTGCAGATTTCAGAGCACTTGTTTTGAGAAAGAAGTTTAAAACATGATGAGTCCATCTTGCATTGTCTGATAGCCTCGTAACTGCAACCCAGTATTTGATTTGACAGTCTCTTCTTTGAAAACATCTTTGGCTGCAGACCAGATTGTTCCTAACTATGATCTACGTTTTGAGTTCCCTAAATGAAAAGGAAAAAAAAAATCCTATTTCATCATACTCTAGTTACTTATTTACCAAGAAGCGCATTAATTCTTTTACTGATGTTAGCTAAGTATTCTGGCTGTGTGCTGTAATTGCTTGATTGTTAACTGTCCACCGGCAGTTATTCAAGCTTTCTTTTTCTGAGTGTTCATATGTTCATAGGAACTCGGGCCAAATGCTAGGGTGTTGGGTGTGTTGTTAAATGTGATGGAGCATTTTAAAGACACCAGGACTATCTCTCATATCTCGAGGTGGGGACCCGCCTCAGTAAGGTAAGGTTTTCTTTGAGATCGCTTGGGCACGGGCAAGTGAAAACATGGACTGCTGGGTCCTTTCATATTCTACTCGCCAGTTTTTGATGCTGTAACAAAATACCAGAGGCCGTCGGCTTAAAAAGGCAAAAGGCTTATTTTGGCTCACAAAATTATTTCAAAGGTTGCAGCTCATGGCCACTTCTCCCCATTGCTTTGAACCTCTGGCTGCAGTTCATTATGGCAGGGGAGTAGAGTAGAAAGATGAAAAGATAAGAAGAAAAGCTGTTAGGACCCAGAACCCTTTACAAGCAACCCCCTCCACCCCAGTGATTAAACTCTCTCCAGTTTGCCCTAAGGGTTCCACCATCTCCCATCAGTGGTCTTTATGGGACATTTAAGGTCCAAATCATAGCATATTGAGGTATTGGCTAAGGGCTTTGATAGCAGCAGTCACTTCCCCGAGTACAATGCATTTTGTTCAGCTACCAGGGCAAATCATTCCAGGGCAGGGTTTCTTAATTGTTAGTGGGTAATGGACTCAGCAGAGAGGCATTTAAAGGCACACACCCTTAGACCCTGTCCAGGTTCTATCCTTGGGTTCAGCTAATTTGGATTCAATTAAGTCTGAGGTGAGGTGGTTCTGGTAAACAATTCTAGGCTGTGAACTAGTGACCTACGGGGAACAGGTCCATTGTCATATCTCCAAGCCTGAACATGTTGTTGAAGAGGTGACTGGGCTAGTTCCACACCACAGCACAGGAGGAGGATGGGGAACTCTCTATAGTTTTCTTATAGCTGAGAGCCAAGGTCAGGCAGCCAAAAATGTCTTCCTCTTCCTCCTCTTCCTCTTTCCCCTCCTCTTCTTGCTCCTCCTCCTCTAAGCCACAAAGCTGGCAGGCACTGGGTGGTTTCCTAGTCATATGAGGAGTGGAATAATCACACCATGGCATGTTGAAAGCATCCTCTTCATCCTCTTGGAGAGGCAGGCATTCCCTTTGACCAGGCGGACTTCCATTGGGCCTGCAGGACCAGGCAAGTGCAAACATTCTCTCACTGTTAACTGAGAGCAAACACCTCAAGACTCCCTTGCTGTTCTTGTCAGTCCCCTGGGCCTAGTCAGTCACACTCATATTGGTCTTCATTGTATGCCAGCCTGATTATACAGGTAGCCCCTACCATCCAAAAGAAAAAAAAAAAAGCTTTTCTTGAAATATACACTAATATATTGAAAGTGTTTTTTATTTTTAGCCTGGAACTCTATCTGGTTTTATGAAAATATTTTTGTACAGTGCATCTTGTACCTTACATAAACAGTAATACCTCAGATTTCTCTAGTTAACACAAAATTTTTAATTTTATTTTTGCACTTCCAGGGACAGGGGGACCAAAGCATTCAAATTTAAATTTGGCTTTAAATTTTGTTCAGTCAATCACAAATCAATCATATACCCTACAGGGGAGTGAACTCCTGAAAGTCACACTGCTAAGGGAAAGAAAAGCTTCCGGATAGCTCTGAACGTAGAGATCGGTTTGTATTAAAGCTCAGGAGTCTTGTCAGCCTTCCATGGCTGTGACAAAATGCTTGAGGCAATCAACTTAAAAAGGGAGGATTTATTTTGGTTCATGGTTTCAGTCCATGGTTGTTTGGCTCCAGTGGTTTGGGCTGAGATAACACATCACAGCAGGCATAGGAAGGGCACCGCTCACCTACAGCAGCCGGGAGCAGAAAGAGGAGAGGGGTTGGGGTTCCCATATGCCACTGGAGGCCTGCTTCCTCCAACTCGTCCCCACTCCTGAAGACTTTACAGCTCCTGAAAGCACCAGCAACCAGGGACCAAAGGCGGCAATCCATAAACTGTGGGGGAGTGTTCTGTGCCCAAACCATAACGTGCCTCCCGGTCAAAGGTGACAGAGTGTAACTGTTTTGACAGTGCAGGTCACAGGACCTGCAGGTAAGCTGAAATGGAGTCTTAGATTCTATTCCTCTTGAATTCACTTCTTTTCTATGTTATATCTGTGATTTTTTTTTAAATCATATTTTTTTTCAAATGGACTCTCTGATAATTGTCCTACATTGGGTGGAAACAGTGACTCAATGAAATATGATTGTTATTTTTTAAAAGGATGTAGAAAATGATCCATCCATCTGTCCAATCATCCATCGACCCTTCCACCTGTCACTTTCCTCCCTCCCTGTCTCCTCATGTCCTCTCTCCTCTCCCTTCTCTCCCTCTTTCTCCACCTTCCTCTCTCTCTCCTTTCCTTCCATTTTTTTTTTTTTTGGAATTTCTAACACTACTATTAAAATACCCCAACTGTTCTTATTTTGTATAACCATCAGAAATCTCTTAGTCAAAATAGCCTATAAAGCATGGAACACTGATAATAAGAACTTTAAACCTTCTATCTGTCTCAAAGATGAATTATTGTCTTCTACAGCCACTACTTTAACAGGCTAAAAGCCCCATGGAAGCTTTTTAAAGTCTTCTAAAGAAGTAAAAAAAAAAAAAAATTCCCCTCATCATGGGAAAAGCTCATGAACAAGGAGACAGAGCAGTGCTGGCCGGTCACATGGTCAAAGTCACACCCATCTATGGAAACTGAGAAATAGTAAGTTCTTACTTCAAAAGAAAGAAGTGTTTGCATCTGAGGGTTTCAGTATCAAGATAACTGAAAGAATGTTATGCTCTGTGTCTTGGAGCACAGAGTCCTTTATATAGCAATGCCTGGAAATGAAGTTGGATGGACTTGGGGTGGGGGTGCTCAGTGGGTAAGGCGCCTGCTACATGCTCACAGGAACCTGAGTTCAGATCCTTAGCACCCAGGAAATAGCCAAGTGTGTTGACATGTACCTACAACCCCAGCTCTGGAGGGTGGACAGAGACCAGTGGATCCTCACTGAGCCGAAGCAGAAAGGGCATGCTTCAAGTTCGGTGAAAGGCCTCAGCGCAAAACTAAGTGGGACAGGGGATGGGGAAGGCATCCCAGTGTCAACCACTGGCCTCCACACCAGTGAACCTACCTGTGCATGTAAACACACACACCCACACACATGGACACAGGCACACACAGAAAGACGGAGAGAGAAAATTAAAACAGGGCTATTGGAAACTGTTTCCCATTTCTTCTCCCAGGAAGACATGGCTTGTGTTTTCTTTCCTCCCTTCTTTCTGCGAGCACATGGCACCTCCGCTTCTCAGGCTCTCGTGTAGTGTGGGGTCCTGTGACTGAGCTCTGACCCATGGAATGTTGACGGGAGTGTAAGATGACCTTTAGGCCTAACCCAATCACAGCCTCTCGTGGATGAGCCTCCATACTTGTTTTATTTTGTGAGGTCTTGAGAGGCCATGTTTGGAAAACTATCTGAACAAGGCAGAAAGTCTTGCTCCCCAAACACCTGCATGCAGCAGAGACTCCCACATCAGATAACTGCTTCAGGAGCTAGCCTTGAGGAACTAGAGCTGAGGTTAGGGGGCAGCTTTTCCAACAGCTATCCTTATTTACACGTAAGAGTTTGGATCTTACATGTCCCCTGAGGGCCCATGGGTTAAAGACTAGATCACCCAGCTGAAGCTGCTACTGGGAGATGATAGAACCTGGTGGGAGGAGCAGGTGCTTGGGCGATGTGATGTGCTTTAAGGGCCTATCTGCCCCTCACCCTCTCTGCCTCCTTCCTGGCTGCCAGGAGCTGGGCAGCCTCCCACTATGCCCTCAATGCCTGTCATGATGTGCTGCTTTGCCCAAAAGGTCAGAGGTCAAGCTTGGGCAGAAACCAGAGTCAAACCTTTGCTCCACTTTAACTTGGATGCCTCGGGTGTTTTGTCACAGCAATGGTAAGTTCACTAACATGTAACATACACGTGTTTTCAAAGGAATATTAGATTTTTCTACTTACATGTCCCGTTTGTTATGCTGACGTATTCACATGCATATTTACACGCCTGCCACTTAAAAGTGGCGACCTTGCTGGTTATAGATACCCAGCATCTCTTGTGCTTTAGAAGCTATATATGAAGCCTCCGCTAGAGATACTTTAAGCTGCAAGCTGAAAACATGTAAATAAGACCTTCAGCAAAATATACATGATTTATTTCCTCTTCAAATCAAAACTTTTATCTTTGTTTTAAAATATGTAAAAGTACAAAAAACAAAACAAAACAAAATGCAGCCATACTCTGTCCACCTAGAGATAGGTCATGCGTTTGTTTCTGTTTTTTAACTTCTGTGTTGTTTAATTTTAAAGTAAAAATCATATGTATTTAAGGAGTACAATGTGAAGTTTATATCTGCTCTATAGTGATATGATTACCACAGTCACACTAATGAACGTATTTATAAGTTCTTACAGTTCTGTGTGTATATGTATGTGTGTGTATTTATGTATGTACACGAGTATAGGTGTACGCATATATTTGTATAAGTGTATTATGTATGTGAGTAAACGTTTGTAAATGAATATGTATGTATGGGCATATAAGTATGTATATGTGTTTATGTGAGTGTGTATTTGTATGTATGTGTGTATGTGAATATGTGTGTATATGTGTTTGTATGTGTATATAAGTGTGTGTATTTGTGTGTGTGTGTGTATTGGGAACACTTAAGATCGACTCTCTTAGCAAATTTCAAGTATGTAACACAGCTCTGAGGGCTGAGGAGATAGTTCTGTCGATAAAGTGCTTGAAGCACAATCATGAGGACTCGAGAACCCAGAACCCAGGCAAATATCTGGCCATGGTGGCATGTGTGTGTCATCTTAGCACTGGGGAGGCAACAGGGGAGGATCCTGGGGCCTGCCACCCAGCTGGTCCAACCTAATGATGAGCTCCAGGCCGGTGAGAGGCTAGTCTCAGAGGAGATGAACAGAATTTCTGGGGGCAATTAGGCAAAGAAGGGTTTATTCTGATTCTCTGTGTGACAGCACAATCCATCATGGTACAGCACTCATGACAGCGAGAGCTTGAGGCAGCTGGGTGTGTTACGTCTACACTCAAAGTGGAGAGTGATGGGTCCTTAACTTCAGCTTCCTTTCTTCTTTCTATTCAGTCTAGGACCTCAGCTGATGAAATGTCGCCATGGGCCATCCGCCGCCCCGTGGGTGTCTCTTTCCATCTCAATTAACCTAATCTGAATAATCCCCCACATGCATGCTGAGAAGCTTCCTCCTGGGTGATTCTATACCCCATCTAGTTACAACAGTCATAAAGCAGTACGGATGACGTGCATCTCGTCATCGGGGACCAGTCTGTCCGCCGAAGCTCCACCCACTGCACTCTCATTGCAGACTTTAGACAGCGAGACAAAAAGACGCAAAAGGCGTATTGACTACCTTTTAACGAGGACACAAAATGCTTCCGGTTACCCAGAGCTTGCCATATGGATATATAGCTGCAAAGGAAGCTGGGAAATAGTTTATTTGAAGGCATCATATACTTGAGTTTTATTACTAGGAAAGAGAGAGAGAGAGAGAGAGAGAGAGAGAGAGAGAGAGAGAAGACTACTGTGGGGTAATGACCAGAAAAAAATTACTCAAGTTAATCACTGAAAACGTGTTACTGTACAGCAAAGTTGGTTGTACAAAGTACAATTTTAGACATGCGTCAATATATGTATTCATATAGACATTTTCTTGTTTATAGTTAAAAAATAAGCAGGATGATGGCAGAGCTCTTGGCTTAGTGTGAACGAGGATCTGGCTTTCATCCTTAGGACCATAAAAGAAGTAAGGTGGGGTACAGACGGTTACCACTTCTATCCCGATCTTAGCCCGTCAGAATCCCTCCGTAGGCAGTGAACTGGCCATCCCCTGTGTGTGACGTCACTTACGCACATCACACAGTGAAGGAGGAAGGAGGCCGCTCCGCGCTTTGTTCGCCACCACGCAGAGAGAAAGGTCAGCAGCGTCCAGACTGCCGTACTGACTTGTGGACGGACAGACAGTCTCTTCTGAGCCTGTTTGCGTCTGTGCGTGTGTCATGTGATTTACTGGTACATAGCATGTACACCAAACTCGTCACTCCCCCCCCCCCCCCCCCCTCTTACAATATTAGCTATATTCTGCCTGCATCACACTGCTTAGAATTGTATCTATGTTGTTGTTTTGTTTTTCTGAGACAGGGTTTCTCTGTGTTACAGAGCCCTGGTTATCCTGGACTGGCTTTGTAGACCAGGCTGGCCTCGAACTCACAGAGATCCACCTGCCTCTGCCTCCTGAGTGCTGGGATTAAAGGCGTATGTCACCACAGCCCGGCTTTGATTGTATCTATTCTTTTTTTGTTTAGATTAATTTATTTATTTTCATGCATTGGTGTTTTGCATGCATGTATATCTGCGTGAGGGCGTCAAATCTTGGAGTTACAGACAGTTGTGAACTGCCATGTGGGTGCTGGGAATTGAACCCAGGTGCTCTGGAGGAGTAGTCAAATGCTCTTAACTGCTAAGCCATCTCTCCAGCCCCCTGATTGTATCTATTCTTGACACCATAGCTTTCCTAACGACAAAGAATAGCTGTTCCATACTAAAGATCTGGGGGCTTGAATGTCCTCAGGGATCCCGTAGTAGGGACATCCAAAAACTGACTCTTCTCAAGCTAGAGCCAATGGACTCTCTGCCCGATAGGGTCTAAATTCCCACGGAAGGCACACAAGGAAGGCTGTTAGTGTCTTGACTGTTTTCACAGGAAACAAAACTGAGCGGTCGTACTGGTCGCTGACGATGTCAGATGCAGGTGGTCTGCTCCAGAGCCAGACTGCTTGCCTAGGACCTCGCCTCACCCCCTGATCCCAGCAGAGCAACGGCATTAATCGGAGGCGCAGTCACAGAACACTGCCACTTATGTTTGTTCTGCTTCGAGCTGGGGCATGTCCCTTGCCAGGACAGCCTACTGCCTGGTTAGAAAAATAGCATGTGGATATACAATGACCCGACTGGCAAATGTCATCTTCGTAGGAGCACAGATTTTCAGCTGAAGTGGTCTGTGAGCGCTGAATTAGCACAGGGTTTTCGGTTGGAGCTGACATCCGTTGGTGGACCGCCTTGGCCCGCCTCGCCTCAAGAAGGCAGAAGGCCACCTTCCAGGCAAAGGTGTTGGGGAGGTTTTCCTCCATGCAAATTTTATCTCGCCATGGAATCAAACACCAGTCTTTCTCGGTATGCGCTAGCTCATTTCCTCCTGGCCACACGAATCATTTATTTGCGATCACGTTCCCATATTCTGGGCACTGCAAGTTGTTTCAGTTCACAAGGGGAAGGAAACAGATAAAGATTTTGTTAATGGATCTCTTTGTGCATAAAAAGAACGCCCATCTCCCCTCCCACATGCTGTCCTGAATTCCCCTCTTCCTCCTCCTCCAAGTCTCACTTTTCCTCAGAATGTCTGTGTGTGCCGTATGACAGTGATTTTCTGCGGCAGTTGCCTTCAGGAAGAAACTTTACAATAGTGAACTCAGGCAACACTCACATATAAATTAAGGCTGTTTTAAGGAAAAAAAAATCAAGTTGAGAGTTCTACATTGTGATTTTTGACATTGAAAAAAAAAAAAAAAGAGAGAGAAGACCCCCCCCCCCCCCCAGCAGGAGCAGAATTCTTGATTGCTGCCCAAAATATTTACATTTCAATGATAATTTCCCTCCCAGACCTGTCTGCGCTTGATTTTACAATCCAGCCTTCAGAGGAGATAAATTATGAATTTACTTGAGCATATTCACCTCACAAGTGTGTTCCGTTCCGCTTTATACAAAAGTCGGTTGGGATTCTGCGGGAGTCTCAGTTGTGAAATGGGAGTGCTCTTGGGCAGGCAATGTCCATGAACAGGCTAGTAATGGGGGGATAGGCAGACTGTGCCCGTGGACAGCAGAGGCCAGCATGAGATGGTCCACACACCTCTGAGAGCGCCCCTCCCCAAAGAAAGGCTCGTGGTAGCCGTGGCTTCATTTCCCTTGCAACAGCTACAACAAAATGATGCCACAGACAAAAACTGTCATGTCCCACCCACTCCATCTGTCCTTTGCTGTGCACCCACAGCCCCCCTCATTCTACAAATTAATCTTTCACACATTTTTTAACAAAAAAGTGTTAATGTTATAAAAGAAAAAAAAACACAAGGAAAACAGAAAGGGCTGTGTAGAAAATAAATTAAATTTAAATTTGATGGCAGTTATGACTTTTTTTATTGACTATAGGGGCAAGCAGTCACATCAAATTGGTGCCACTGGCATGTAATTAAAACTACAGGGCACCCTTAATGATCTCTGACAATGATCGCGTGTGTGGTTTTTTTTAAATATAGCATGCACATTTTGTCCAATTTGGGCTCTTTTTTCCTGTTGCTTTTGTCCTCTTTCTGAGTGGGTATTATTCATGAACCGAGTCTTTATTATCTATTTGGCCATCTGCATAGCATTGGCCATAGTCCCCTGTATTGTAATTTTGAGTGAAAATAAGGACTATGGGAGATTGCAACCCTAAAAATAATAACACTATGCTTTGAGAACTCAAATGTAAGAAAAAAAAAAAAAAAAAAAGCATGAAGAAAAACATTTGGGGTGGAGGTGAGGTTTGGGGGCACATGACATGGCAGTAGGAAACAAGCAAATTATGGGATCTGGGTTCTGGGTGTTCATTCTGAGCAAACAAACATCTACTTGCACCGATGGAGGCCCTGGTGAAAGGGATGTGTCTTCAGGCTCCAACATCTCTCAAAGGGGAAAAAAAAAAAAATCTCCGCTTTCTCACAAGATCCTCTTATTTCAGATCTTCCTGTTTCAAAAGTTTGCATACCTCATATCGGAGTGGCGGCCCCAAATTCTAGTGCAGTGCCCTTTAGCTTATCATCAAGGTGTTAGCCACCGAATGCTCGTGTTTGCCCACGCCAGGCCCCTTGTTTTTAGTTTGGTGAAGGGAGAGTTTCTAAAAGTAACACATTAAAACATATTATTTACCATAAAAAAATATTGTGGGGACTGTAACTGTAACTGTAAGTTAGTTTTAGGGAGAGCCCTTGCCTCGCAGCCACAGGGCCTTGGGCTCCACCCTCTAAAGCACAATATGCACACATGTGTTCGAGTAGGTGCATGCCTGCATATGTGTGTGTGTGTTGGTGAGAAATGAACCAACTAAAAACTAGTAAAACCGTTGTTCCTAAAATGTGGCCTAATCTTGTTTGGTTCTCTCCATCTGCTTTTCCTCCATTTGAACTTTTCTTTCTGAAAGTCTCCCCTTACGGGGTTAGATCACCTTATCTGCCTACTCCTCACATTTTCCTGGGAAGGGTCTCAAGGTCAGCTGATTGAAAAAATGAATATTGATTGCTAAAAAAAACATCTTCCCAGAAGAGTAAAGGCGGAGGGCTACAACATGTGTGTGATAGTAACATTTTAGTCCCAAATATTCTACTTGCTTTTAATATTTCTTGCAGTTTTTCTCCTCTTAGCTGAGTCCTATTAAACTAGAGGAACATACAATTAAAGCTATGCATACACACACACACACACACACACACACGCACACTGCTTGGGCTTACTACCAAAGGAAGAAGAAATCCATCAATTATCTCATTATTTAGAAAATGAATTATTTACTTACTAGTGGTTTAAAATAACTTTCTCTTTTGTATTTATTCTCCCTAAATCGGTTTACGTCTGTAGACAGTAACAGCCTACATGACATAAGATCTTCAAATTTGGAAAGTTCAAGCTACTGCCTTCCACATACATACTGATTACCTAAGAATAAGGCAGCAGCAGCTCTCAAATCAAGACTGACAGCCACTGTGCATTGGCTCATGTTGACTAAAATTTAGGCGGCCGTATTATTTTATTGACTTTCATACGTAAATAAACCATTATGTGTTTACCTCAGCTTGCACAGACAAAGAATACTGTCATTGAAAATGATTAAGGGCTGGGCTGGATGTGATCGCGTATAACTTTAATCCCAGTGCTTAGGAGGCAGAAGCAGCTGCATGGTGAGGTCTAGGCCAGTGTGGTCTGCATAGCAAGTTCCAGGCAAGTCAGGGCTACACAGTGAGACCTTATCTCCAAAATAAATAAATAAATAAATAAATAAATAAATAAATAAATAAATAAATAAATAAA
>NW_026585587.1:3099995-3106213 GCF_907164565.1 Psammomys obesus
AAATAAATAAATAAATAAATAAATAAATAAATAAATAAATAAATAAAAATGAAATTTAGAAATGAAGAATGAATACCCTTAAGACTAGTGGTTGTAGGTATTATAATGGCCTAGAAGTACTAAACTTTTTAGCATATTGAATGACATGCAATATTTTAAAAAAAAAATTATTGTTATTTATTTTTTATCCTATGTGTATTGGTGTTTTGCCTGCATATGTCTGTGTGAGGGTATCAGATGCCCTGGAACTAGAGTCACAGCTAGAAATTGCCATATGGGTGCTGGGAATTAAACCCAGGTCCTCTGGAAGAACAGCGTTCTTCACCCCTGAGCCACCTCTCCAGCCCCAACGTGCAATATTTAACTGGCATTATAAATTATATTCTTGTAATACAGATTGCCTCCTTGAGATATGAAAAAAGTAAAACTATAATATTATTTTAAATACCTATTGTAAGGCTTACAGTTGAATTTCTATTAAATTGGTATTGAAATTACTGATATTTTCAAATCTTGTCCAGAGTATCTGTCTAGTATGTGTGAAGCCATACAGCTGAGCAGAGGGAAAGTGTAAACTTTATTTAAAAGTTAATATTTCATGTCTGTTTCCTCAAAGCTCCAAATTCTTCCATAGCGGCACATCCATGGCCTTAAGCAGTCACAAGCAAGGTCAAAATATGTACTCTCTTATGAAAATAAAGTAACTCAAAGTCATGAATTTAAAAATATTTTGGAGATATAATAAGAATGCTTTTCATAACATTCAAAGACACTCCACTTCTGTAAAATGTTTGGGCCGGTATCTCTTGCCTCTGCCTTTCTTTGGCATTATCCTGCCATTCCCCTAAAATACTATGCTAAACATCGCCTCTTAGCTACAATTTCCCAGAAATTTCACAGCAGCCGGTGGACAGGACCTGTCTCGCACCTCCCTTTAACGGTGCTGTAGAATAGTTCTAGAGCTGATGAGCAGAGCAGAATAGGAACATGGGCAAGTCGAGGCTTCCTCCAAGCACATTCCTTCCTCCCAGCTCCATAGCTGTTTCTAAGTGTCACGGACTGATGATCTCAGAAGCCACGCAAGAAGGAAGAGTCTCAATCACATGTCTGACCAGATCCCTCCTTATGGCGGCAAGAGTTTAATTTTCATTTAAACAACAATAAATACAGGCATAAGGGTTTGAAATGAATTATGTAAGCCCTTTAGCCATAGCTGTTCCATTCTGCCACCAAATGAGCTGCTGTTCTCACTCTGTTTTATGAGCTCCGCGTAGCCTGTGTTATTATATCTGCCAAATAAAAGCCAGCAAACCATGCAAATGAAAATATAATCTTTTATCTCTCACAGCCACAGGAAGCACCCAGAGAGCATTTCCATGCAGTCCTCTGCAGTGTGGCATTCTCTGTTCTCAGGACCCTCTCGTCTCATCAGCGTCTACAGAGAGGAAAGCATCTTCATTTATATCCACCGGCAGTGTATAGCTTTAGCCTAGAAGTCAGGGATCATTTATTCTAATATATCTTTAGCTTGTCTGTCTGGTTGAATGGAGATTATGGACCCCCCCCCCCCCGAAATATAGGAAATCAATAGATACTTTCTTTATAAAGTACAGCAGAGTCTGGCTTTTTGTTTGTTTGTTTTGTTCTGTTTTAGATAAAGGCTTTTATTTGCTCCTTTGATTTGCTGTCTTTGTTAAGAAGCAGCGTCTCGCTCTCTCGGTCAGGGAAAGCCTCCTGCAGTGGCCTCTCCTGTGGTAGCTGGGACTACAGGTGTGGGCCATCTTGTGGGGCTTTCTTTTCATTTCCAAACATCCAACAAGCAATGACTCAGCCACCATGATGAGCTAGCTCTTAGACTCACCAATCTTGATTTAGAATCTTGGAAAGTTACTGAACCATTTCCTTTGGACAATCTCCTCCAGGTGAGGAAAATAACATCCCTTACGTCTCTGAGTTCTGAAAGCTAACTAACTCATCTACGAAATGAAGGATTTTTCTCCCTTGGGAGTCTTACTAGTTTGCCTACGGTGATCTCTGACAACTGAGCTTAAGTGGTCTTCCTGCCTGGGCCTCTGGAGGCCCTGGAACTCAGTGTCATGACACATCTCTACGACACGCTCAGGGAGGTTTCTTTGCTGGACTACAGTAAAGCCACTAAAGTGACTGGACAGTCACTGAGAGGGCTCAGTGGATAAAGGTGACAGCCTGGCCAGTCTCCAGACACTTACAAAAGTGGGAGAACCCACCGCATGGAGTTGTGCTCTGACCTCTGCATGTGCCCTGTGTCATGCATGCTCCCACATATTATGCGCACACACACCATACACACAACAATTAACAAAACGAACAGAAAATTTAAAAAGTGGAAAAGTATTTTAGTACACATTTTGCAGGGTTGTGTCTTCAAAGTAGTTCAATCTTCTTTATTTTTAAAAATTGTTAATATTTATTTGATTTTTAAAAAAAACAAACCATGTGTGTATATGGCAGGGGTTGTGGGCATACGAGTACAGCAGACCTCAGAGGCGAAAACAGAACATCAGAGCTGTGGAGCTGTTGCTGACAGTCCTTAGGAAGAACTTAAGTCCTTAGGTCTTAACAGCTCAGGCTTCTTCCCAGCCTCTGCAGCCTTTCTTTCCAGTGCTAATTTATGCACCTGGTAGAGGCCCTGGGTCAGATGTTCTGCCTAGCACCTGGCAGAAATTCTACAGGACCCATGAGAATGAGGGTCCATATTTGCTTCTCTGACACACTGCAAGTGCTCAGTCGGTAACTTTGGAGCACATCTTCATCTTTTTTTCTTCTCTGCCCATTCAAGTCCGTGAAGGACGGAAATAAAGCAGGCCAGAGAGAGAGCCTTCCCACCCTGTCTGGAATGCAGATGGGTAGCCACTGTTTCTGTCTTTTGCTCAACACCTGATGTTGAACAATTGCATCCAGGTCCCTAGTTCCAGGCCCTGTATCATAGGGATTCAGTGACTGCCAAATTAATAAATTTATTCTAAAATATGATTAGCTATGATAACAAAAGCTCACATTTCTCATTCAAAAGACAGTTCAGGCTTACAGTAGGGTCAATCTAAAGCAACATCAATGTGCTATGAAAACTCCAAGTCTATCTTAAGAAAGTCTAGATTGCACTAAGCAGGTCTCATCAGAAAAATCAACCTGACAAATGAGCAAGGCATGCAAGTGTGAACCAGTGCACACACACTGTGCCTAGGAAAAGTTAAACACTGAGACTATTCTAGTCTTTTTTTTTTTTTTTTTTTAACTTTGGGGCTAACAACTTCACAAAGTGTTATGTAAAGGCGGTTAGCAAGACAAAGGTTCAGAAGAGGTCATGACGGTGATGGGCAGGGTCATGGCAGGAGTGTTGATGTCTGTTGTACTGCAGTTGCTGTGGTCATTGCTTCTCCGTGCTCCTCCTCCACCATGCGTGGGCCAACACCAACTTCCTCTTGAGGTCTTGCCTTCTCTCCATCTCTTTAGTCACTCTGTAGTCGCCATCTTGTTCTTTTTTTAAGCCACCCTTGCCCCTCTGTAAGGGTATTTCCTCTTAGACTGTTCTTCTCGGGCTGCATTTGTCTCTGTCTAAAGTGTACGATCATGAGGGCGTTCCTGCTCCCTGGTCTTTCGTGGCTGGCTGTTATGTCTTAGAGAGCCAGCGTCTCTTCAACTGTCACCTAGTCCTAGTGCTAAGGTAAGGGTTGGCATTGTAGGTTGGTTGGGTTTGAGACAGGGTCTTTCTGCTTAGTCCTGACTGGGCTGGAACTCACTATGTAAACCTTGCTAGCCTTGAGCTTTCTTTGATTCTCTAGCCTGTCTCCTGAGTGTTGAGAGTACAGGCATGCACCACCAAACCAGATTGCTTGTTATTTTTTACTCAGTGTCTCCTTTTAGATAGAATCTGGTTGAATAGCCTCAGTGTTACAAAGTAACTTCTGAGCAATGGGTTCTCAGTATAAGCTGTGCCAGACATTAACCATACAGAGACAGAAAAAAGTTCAAAGAGGGATTTTAAAAATCTGTTTTCTCTGAGTTCATACTGAAGAACCACTTTCCCTATTGTCTCCCATAAAGTCATTACTGTAGATTCAATTTAAGATGCTTATTTTTTTACTGAGTTTAATTTAGATACGCATTTGCATTGTAAAATGGGTACTTTAAAAATAATCATTTTAGTCTTAAGCCTAAATGCTAGTTCTTTGTAAAGGAAGTAACTTCCTGAATTGCATGTGATCGCTAAGGGCAAAGTAAATTCTGGAGTGAGATTTAACCTTCTGTCTGCTCTTATTACAGAGACTAGTTTGAATTTAGTATCAAGACTTCTGTGGTAAACGTTCAGAATTTCCTGTCATCAAGGATTTTAATTAAAAGTCTGATGGTTGGGATTACTATACATTTATCAGACATCAGTATTTTAGCCATGAAAATATGAACCACAATGACATCTGTACATAACATAATAAATAAAAGGGGTGCTGTTACCATATATCATCACCTCGCACGTGGCAGAAATTCTACAGGACCCATGAGAACGAGGGTCCATATTTGCTTCTCTGACACATTGCAAGTGCTCAGTTGATAACTTTGGACCCCATCTTTATCTTTTTTCCCTCTCTGCCTGTTCAAGTCCACGAAGGACGGAAATAAAGCAGGCCAGAGAGAGCCTTCCTACCCTGTCCGGAATGCAGATGGGTAGCCACTGTTTCTGTCTTTTGCTCAGCACCTAAAGTGTGTGGTCTAACCACCACACCGCCAATCGCCCCACAAGCTGCCTTCCCTCTAAAGTGAAGAAAATACCTCATTGGCTTCTTCTCTGTTCATTTGCACCCAATGAGCACGACCCAGTGGAAGTGGCCAAACACAGTCACGGACATTAGCAGGCACACCTTCAGAAGTTTTAGTTTTTCAAAGCAAAACAAATCACCTTTATTCACTACGTATTTTATGGGATAATAGAGAAACTGATACCTGTAGAAGACTTACAGTATTGAGAGAGAGAAAGGAAGATAATAATGTCTTATTCGATCTTTCTTGATAGAACTTATTCATTTGGAAAAGTTACGTATGGAAGATTATTGTAAATGATTCAGTCCAGGGAAGAAAAACCCACAGATAAAATGAATACAGCTTTTAGTGGCCCAAGTGAGCATGCCTTCAAACAAAACAGATGCATTTGAACATTTAGTTCCGGGGCTCTGTGTGACCCTCTAGGATGGTCGCCTTGCCTGTACCTGCCTGTTTTGTTTAGGTTGGCATTTAAAATAAATGCCAACTGACTAACCTCTCATTGAGAGATGGCAGGCAGGCTTTTTGTTTAGCAGGGAAGGGAGCCAGCTTGGGGTGAAGTTAGGGCTATGGATGGGAGGTACAGCACTTGCCTGGCAGACACGAGGCCCTGAGTTCCATGACCAGCATAAGGAGGGGAAAGTGGCCTTGTGCTGTGTATGAAGCAAATGACGGATACACACAAGGTGAGCGCAAGTGTGGCCACACAAGCACCACAGTGTGCATTCTTAAACTGCCATATGCCTTATGTCATAAAAGTGTTTTGTGAAAGAGAGAAAGGAAACCGAGAAAGGGGGCTGTGGGTTGAAAAGCTAATGAAATACATTTGCTTTCCTCCTAATGTCTCTCAAGTAACAAGTCCTGGTTCCAGGCGAGCCTGAACTATTGGCCCCCTTCAGCCACTATACTTTCAGAGCTCCAGTTCACAGTATGTGGCTGAAAACTTGCTACACAGGAAAAACCATTCTGGTAACAGGTATTATATAAGAGATCCTGCCATCTCTTGCCCTTAACCTCCAGCTGTTTTAAGTTACTGCTGTAGCTCTCAGCACAGGACTGACCCCACAGCCCCTGCACCCCATGCAAGGATCTTTCCTCAAGAGTTTCTGGCTTTGGGGCTGACAATCTGGTGGAATTATCTCCAATGCTGGCTCAGAGGTTTAATGTATAGGCTCCCACACTACACAATCCATAGCCTGGGGAATGATCTGGTACATGACGTGCTCTGCAGCATTATAAATGTGTGCATATGTGGTTAAGCTTTAAAAGGCATTTTTATTGGCTGAATATAGAGGTACAGCCTTTAATGGCAGCACTGGGGAGGCAGAGGCGGGGGATCCCTATGAGTTCAAGGCCGGCAAGTTCCAAACTGTAGGGGCTGCATAGTGAGAGCCTGTCTTTAAAAGGAAGTATTATTGTGTGTG